>NW_015630553.1:53773-55493 GCF_001515625.1 Sinocyclocheilus rhinocerous
CTAAAATACATTCAATCAGTCATCGCTCCCAAAATGAATTCAATGGGTCATCTTGTTAATGCTATAAATTAATTACAACAATAAAAGAAAATTTCATCATGAACAAGAACACGAACAACAATATCACATTAGACCACAGAAATTCCAAAATGACATTTCCCTTACATTCAACTTCCAAAAGTGCATTCATCTTTGCCATGTTACATTCATTTAGTTGACAAGTGCTATACGCTGTATTAACAAAAACATTAATGGCATTAATAAAAACACTAATACTGACAAGTTACGCAATATCGCGTTCATAATCGAATGCGATTCATCTAATGAATGCGATATTGCGTAGCAATAAGACTATTGCTATTGCTATTAAGATTAGCGTTTGTCGCGGTTCGGAAAGAAAGGGAGAAAACATGACCTAATAACTCGGCGGATATCGCATTTTGCGTAAAATTTAAAATTGACTTTTCAATACCGACCAGATACAATACTGATTTTGGCGGAAACTCAAATTTTTTTTAAAATGGCGTTTATTGCGTTTTGGAACCAAACTCTTCATATACAGTTAATTGTAATTGTAGATAAGGTTAAGATGTCAGCTTTTATGGCAGTCAAATGAAGTGGATTAAGCCACTGTTTTTGTCTGTAGTTTGAAGACTGATTTAAAGCAAACAATAGTGAAGTCGAGGCATTAATGAATTAAAAATTGGTTTAATGAATTGTCAGAAAGACATTAAAACTGAAAAGATAAAGACATCAGCTGTCAAAAATGCTACATCCGTGTAGAATGCTACAACATTGTGTAAAAACAGAGAGACACTTAAGACATCAACACTCATCATAAAACTTCAGATAAACAGATTAAAAAACGCATTACTACTAAAAATTCACAACAAAAACAACAGCACAAAATAAAAGCAAAAATAGTAAGACTTATTCAGTGGCATATTTTATTCGTGCCACTGTAGTGCCTTGCCAGACTAACAACTGGATCATGGGTCGTAAAGCCTCCATAATTGATTAATCACACTGTAACATCATAGGAAAGGCCAACCTTGGGGTTATCGAGGGGTCTACAAGATAAGTCGCTAACCTCAGTATTGTACTCATCTGCTGACATTAGCCAGGACACACCGGTGACACCTTCTCTGACATCAAAAGAATGCCATCGGGATGGGTGGCCACATGACCAGCAACACATGCTACAGCAAAGACTACACTCTTTCTCCCTTTAAACATAACCATACACATTCCTGGAACATTATTATGTATTATCACTCTTTTGTATATTGTGTTTTGTCTTGCACACTATTTTATGCGCATCTTATAATTAAATTACTAGTTAAAGGTATACAATGCAACTTTTGACATTCTAGCGGTTAATAAACAAAACTGCACGCATCTTGCAAACATATCTGTGTGGCTATGGCTATCCTTGTCCAGCTCGGCTTTATTTAGCACATTCAGTCGGGCACCATATTTTGCTGCATCACCCCCAATGAACTTGGTGGTTTTGGAAGATCTTTCTTAAAGGGGTCCTATTATGCACTTTTACAAAGTGATTGCGCCTGGACGGGAAATGTCATGCCCCCTACCATAGCTGCCTGCGAGCTTCAGTGTAAATATTGCGTCAAAATCAAATCAATTAGAGCGCGATTTAAACCCAGATGATTGTAACCACTCTAAGTTCGTCTGCCTTGGGAAAGCTAGCATGTCTCCGACA
>NW_015630553.1:55547-58343 GCF_001515625.1 Sinocyclocheilus rhinocerous
TCCCATTCGTCGATATTTGTGATATCACAAATCCTGGAAAATATGCGTTGTAGTCCAAACGAGTTGTTCGTTGTAGTTTTTGAAAAGTGATTTCTGTTAAATAAAATATCTCCTTTTGAATTGGACTTTGAGCTTTGTAACTTTGCATATCTTTTTATGCTCAAACAGCAACATTACAGACTAACTAAAGTTGAAAAAGTGAAAAAGCATAATAGGACCCCTTTAAGTTTAGAATGGCGATCCACTACCCAACACTGAAAGCAAGCGTCAGGTAGTCAAATACGTTGAGTGTAAATGTATTTAGTGTTGTTTTGCTGTTATGCTGCTGGTCTCTAAAAGCTACCAAACAAATTTCGTTGTATTATTAGAATGACAATAAAGTTTCTTCTTCTTCTTCTTCTTCTTCTAGAGTAAAATTTGAAAAAAAAGTTTAGGAGCTTGGATCTCTGCGTCCACTCAGTAGCATCACATGATCTTTTTTTTCTCTCTTCTTGTTCCTCTTTCCTTCAGTGATTCTTCTTATTAACCACAAGCAGAATTGCTGAAGGAAATAGGAAAAAGAAGAGAAGCATTTGTTTATCAGAGTGAGTAGTAGCTGTAGTGTACGTGCTGTGGTTGTTGATCTAGCAGCTGTTGCCAGTAAGGAGTTTGAACTGCACTTTTAAGACTACTTGTCATGACTTCGGTCTGATCAGCAGGTTGTTGTTGTTTTTGTCTTTGTTTTGACATGCCATGTGCTCATTGTCTTCGTGGTTTCCCTCCCCATCGTTATCTTATTAACTACTTTAGCTGCCGTCACACCTGTGACTTGTTAATTCCTTAATTCTCCCTCTTTTTAAGTTCCCCTCGTGTGTAGTCTTGTGTCTGACCGTTGTGGTGTGAACACGCTACACTTCGTTCGTGACTTACTACCAGTCTTGTTGTGTTTTGATATGCTTTAAGTACAGTTTAGTGTTTTCAGGTTGTCTTCTCTTCTGCTCGCTCTCTGCCTCTCGTTTCACCAGATTTCTGTTCCCCAGTTCCTGCCCTGGCATTACCAGAACCGCGCTTCGCGGCATCTCCTCTCCTGCCCCTCTCGGCGCACTCAACAAGGAACTCTCTGCCCTGACGTTGCATCAGTGCCGACGCTTGGACCCTAGGCGCGGTTCCCTGTCCACTCTGACGTTGCGTCAGCACTGACGCTGGGACCCTGTGCGCTGTTCTCTCTCTACTCTGACGCTGCGACTCTGTGCGCTGTTCTCTCTCTACTCTGACATTGCGTCAGCATTGATGCTGGGACTGTGTGCGCTTATCTCCCTACGCCTTACCCTCTCTGCCTAGTGGAGTGACTGGAGGCTCGTTTAGACTGTTCCCCTCATCCTGTCTCTAATCTCTGCCCTGAATTACGGCTTCTGGTCTTCAGTCCCAGCCGAGTTTTGTTTTTTGAGATTGAAATTTAGTTGAACCTGCAAATTGAATCCGTGTTTTTCCCTGACACTACTAAGGTACGATCTGTTAATTGTTGCTAATTTAAGAGCTATCCAGTGGAAGTTTCAGTTTACACTTTGTACACTGTTAATAATGTAGTTGCACTGCTTAATTAGCAAACAATACTGAAGCTGCAGCCCTGCTTGTGTGAAGACCACTCTGGTAAAGACCTGCTACTCTACCTGGGTAGAGCTCCACCAAACAAGCACACCAACAGCACCCTGCTCTAAGTCAGTGGTTCTCAATTCCAGTCCTCGAGACCCACCGCTCTGCACATTTTGTATGTATCTCTTATCACTTCAGACGTTTGTTCTATTTGACTAAGTGCCCTGCGAAGTGGACTTCACAGAATATTCCGCCATGATTTCAGTTCGAAGGGAGAGTATATGTTCCATTCAAAGGGCATTAAAGTGTGCAAGACGTGAATTTCAATGGTATGTATTTACAGAGGTATATTATGCCACACTTTACACTTCTCTAGTAAGTTTCATCTGTGTGTGAGGACACTGCAGGCCGTAGCGTAGTGCAAATCCGTGAATGAATGTTCTGAAATGAAGTTAACTTCAACAGACTTCCCACTCTAAGTAACCCTTTCTTTTCTTTACCACTTTACTTTTTCCCTGTATTACACTCATCATGTGTCACCAGTTCATCTCTGTCCATGGCAGATGGAAGTACAAGCATGTGCGCAAACAGAGGCACATACCAAGACTTCTACATCCCCTTGCCATGTCCTCTCCTCAGCCTGTCACCATCTTTATTGAACTGTGGAACTGTCGGTCAGCTGTCAACAAAGCTGACTTCATTCTGGCCTTGGCCAGTCATGCATCAGAGCAGACAACCTGCATCACAGCAGACAACATTGCTACTCCTTCAGTGCTCTCCACTGACAGGCAATTACACCTCCTTTGAATATCATGCCATCACTATCACTAATCCTGCCAAACTTCAACTTGTTGTCATCTACCGTCCACCAGGTCAGCTAGGCAATTTCCTGGAAGAGTTAGAAGTGCTGCTGTCGTCTTTTCTTGAGGATGGCACTCTGCTGGTAGTTATGGGTGACTTTAACATCCACCTATACAAACCTCAACCTGGCCTCATTTGACCTAACATCACTAAATTGTAACATCGCAACAGGGATGGACCGTATACTTCACAAATAGTGCGGAGATGTGAGTCTTTTTATATAGGGTATCTGAGCATGCGTATATTTAGAAGTCCAACGTTTTAGCCCGCTGCCATGTATGAGTATTGTGGGGTATTGCCCCGGGCGGCCATGTCTGAGGTTTATGCTGGGATTTGTAGTTCCCTGACCTAGAAGTCTGTAGC
>NW_015630553.1:58406-59190 GCF_001515625.1 Sinocyclocheilus rhinocerous
ACATGAATCCTACATGAAAGCTAAAAAGATTAAATTTTAAACATTTTTTAACAGTAATATTGAACTTTACACATATTATAGTTAACATATTAACACATCTGTATCAGTAAGATATTTATATCACCACAAGCCGTCAGACAAATCAGGTGGGGGTGATAAGTTGGACTTATCGATTATTTGATTATTTCTTCTATCAATTATTTGATCAAATCTTAGTAATATAAAACTGTATAGACCCGCTTGTTTTTATTTTAATAAAATAAAACATTATAGTGTGAAAATAAATATGGTGCATTTAAACATCATGGTTAATAATACCATTTTTAAAGTGAGAAAGAAAGTCTAATCTGTTGTAAAGATTCTGTGAGACATTCTGCAAATAACCTTATGACAACTGATTTTCAGTCAAATTTAGGTCTAATTCATAAAGAAAATTCTCTGTAAGCACCTTGCATTCATCAGAGGTTCATTTGACTACTTTTAACCCTTGAATTAGAGCATCATGGTTTTAGGTTTGAAAAATCTACAAAATGTAAACTTATTTGTTAAAACAAAAGTTATGTCATTGTTTAATCATACTGCTTTTCATCATCTTGTAGAGATACACAGTGTGATGGTAATTTTTATTTGTAAAAGGTTTGTATGAGACATTGTAAACGTTTCAATGTTTAACTGCAGTGTGTGTGTGTTTGTGTTTGCCGCATTTTGTGTGAATTGTGTTGAGTGTTTGTGTGTGATTGAGTGTTTGTGTTTGCGTGTATGTTTGTGTTTTGCGTGTTTTGCT
>NW_015630553.1:61919-67444 GCF_001515625.1 Sinocyclocheilus rhinocerous
ATATTTGTTTGAGTGTTTGTGTGAATGCTTGTGTTTGTGTTGAGTGTTTGTGTGTGATTGAGTGTTTGTGTTTGCGTGTATGTTTGTGTTTTGCTGCATATTTGTGTTTGTTTGTGTGTATGTTTGTGTTGAGTGTTTGTGTGTGTGCGCGTGTATGCGCGTGCATGTGTGTGCGCGTGTATGTGCGTGTGTGTGTGTGTGTGTCTGTGAGAGAGAGAGAGAGAGAGGGTGAGGGTTAGAACAAGAGCCAGAGGAGCTTTTCCTACTTAAACCTCTGGTTGGTCATCATTGCCCCCAAAATAATGTAAGGGATTTATATTTTTATCCATTTCTTTATTTATTCATTAAGCTAAACATTTTTTTTCAATTTATCATAATGTGTGTGTGTGTGCGCGTGCAATCCAGGCGATTTCACCTGATCACACCTTTCACCTTCACCTGATCAAACGCCTTCCGTTTCTTTATCAATGCCGCCAAAAAGTCATTGAAGAATAAGACCCTTGGTGATTTATCAAGTCATGCTCTTGTTTCTCCAAGGTCGCTGTTTTTACATCTACAGATAAAATCAGGGTCTCAACAGCAGCAATCCTCTCTTACGCATCACCAATTCGCTGACTCATTGTTTGAAGTTGAACTGTTAGGTCATGTATTGCTTCCAGGATCGTACTAATTTTAGCGTCCATAGCACACATAATATTTTCTGTCATCTTTTCCATTGCCATTAACAAGTTCGGCTCCATTTTGTCGGCTGAGGTGCAGGCCTCCATGATAATATTCTAGACATTCTCAAAAAAAGAAATCAGCCCTCCTGATAAGCTAGCAGGCACGTAAAAGGATAATTAAATGAAAATTTCTCAGAGCTCAATCGGGTTGCGTCAGAGCTCTACGGCACCATCTTTCTCTCTCCCCCGAGAAATTATGTTTGATTGGCTGTGTGTGGTTGATGCTGGTAGAGTAGAAGTCTGTTGGAAAAGACTGACAGGTCTTTGTTTGGGTGCATGAGGGCACTTTGAAACAGTGTTTGAAACTGTCTGAAACACTGCTTACCTTTGGGCTGTATTGGCTGAGTTTATAGCAGCAGTGATGAATAGTTTTCAGCTATGCTTACAATTTCATCTCAGCTTTATATTCAGATATAAATAAATTCACATATATTCGTGCTTCTGTTATGTGTCTGAACACAAATCATGTCTGATCAAGTGGACATCTAAAAACCAAAGGCTATTATTAAAATGTGATCAATAGTTCAAACAGTAGCACTTGTCAATTACAATACCAAGAGTTTCACATATCTAAAGAGTTTGCGTTAGATATATGTCTGACAAATGAATAAATGTAAATAAAAAAATATTTCATAGTCATGCTCAGAAAACATGTCTTTACAAATCCATCTCCTTACAGACTTGCTGGATGTCGTCTCTCTGGTCAGTGCTGTGAACATTTGTCTTCAGCACTCCAATCATCAAACTCCCATCTGAGAGAGCTGGACCTGAGTAACAATAACCTGCAGGATTCAGGATTGAATTTGCTCTCTACTGGATTAAAGAGTTCACATTGTCAACTGAACATATTGAGGTACGACTTTCATATTGACTAATTCACTATGTTGAAATATATTAAAGAATAGGTGCTTTTTAGGTGTGTAATTGTTTAGCTCTCTGAGGTTGGTGAACATGCTGTCGCATTCAATTGTATTTTTTCCTGATAAAGGCAAAAAAAACGTATTTTTGGTCATGTAGATAAGAGTAATACATCATTGGAAACTGTACTTTTATTTGTATAAACTCACATGAACACCAAAACACTGCTTTTTTAAAATAATATTTTTTTTAAAATGGTGCGCTTTCACATGATGTTTGTGCACTTCTTTCTGAAACGCGTCACAATAATGAACCAAAACTCACGAAAACTTGACACTCAGACATGAGCGATGTCTGTAGAAAGCTTGCCTACTAAAGTGTACATTTAAATGAAGTAATTAATATGGAAAAAATTATAATTCCCTGACAAAGTAATCCATATGAAACCTATGCAAGGTACAGTTTTTCCCATCTGAGCTCGTTATCTGTAATGTGGTCACATCCACGTGCTGTGCGGGCTATTCATATGGTAATCATCCACGTGAGCCACACGAACATGTGAAAGGCCAAATCACCTCGATAAACAAAGCAGCAAGCTTCATCAACTTCATCTAGGCTACTTTTTGTTTTTGGAAGAAGACACGCTGTGAAGAATAAGCCTTGTATTTACCTCAGAAGAAGAATTTGATGCAACATGCGTTTTGATCCAGCAAACTGGTTTCTGATGAGTTCGTCATTTTTCTTATTTGCATTAGTTGACATGTTATTGTGACATAAACTTGTACACATTTTACTAGTTGGACTTTTCCCAAACTATAATTCCAGACTAAAATGTGTGAAATTTTACATTTTGAAATATGATTCATTGCATCTAATGTCGTATGACGCAAGGATGTATTTATGCTATATAATATAAAACAATACTATATAAAAGTATGAGTGTTTACACTGTAACATGTTTTATGTTATATTGTAAGAATGTTTAGACCAGTTTTTACTGTGAAATAGTCTGTTCGCAAATATTTGCTCCAAAGTAGATGTTTATAACATGCTTAACAATAATTTAGTTTCTCAGATATAAAATGTTCTTTTTGTACTCTATGATAGTACATACAAAGCATGTGTGCATCTATGACTACAAAATCATGTTTTCTGTTCAGTTCATGGAAACAAGCAGCAAACACCTTGGAGATACCAAGTTTGGTTTATTTTTTCAACAGAAACGGGATATGTTTCCAGGAATGGCACAAAGGTGTGACTGTTCAAGTCTTTGACCTTCATTATATACATTTTGATTATATTGTATTTTTAAATACAATTTTAAAACCCATTATTTTAATCTCCTCACATTCTTTCTTACCTGCCTCACAGTCACATTCCAAAAATTCTAGTCAACAACATCCGGTACTCAAATGTCTTGTGAACAAATGTTGTGTATGTTTTATGGCCTTATTTCATTGAATGAAAAATATAGTTTATTTTTTTCACTAACCATGCATAAACTTTATTTTCTCAAAAACACAAACATGTTCATACATGCCGCTCACATATTATTGTAGCACAGTTTGTTCTGAATACAGTGTAATCAGATTTTAGCCATTAATGTTAGAAACTGCACATAAAGTGTCCTTCCTGTTCTTGTCCCCATTTAGTTCTATTAGTCCCAGGTGGCAAGCCCGTCGGACGTTCAGGTGGCAAGCCCACCGGCGGTTCCTGTGGCAAGCCCGCCGGACGTTCATGTGGCACTCGCTCCAGTGTCGGCTGAAGCCCCAGAGCTCGCTCCAGTGTCGGCTCCAGCCCCAGAGCTCACTCCAGTGCTTTGTATTGTCATTGCTCTTATTTGTACTTAGAATAATAGCCATTGGCTAAGAAGAAACTTTTGTAATTTGTCAATAAAGCAGACTTCATTCCGGCCATTGCTTCTCAGTCTACTCTTTTTATCTTGGGGTTCAATGAGACCTGGATTCGTCCAGAAGACTCGGCAACCCCTGCTGCTCTCTCTAACAACATCTCTTTCTCTTACACCCCCGTCAGGTTGGAAGGGACGTAGTACTTTAAGGGTATGTCAGTATGTTGTCGGTGATACTACCATTTTTGTATGTGTCTAACATCATTTTATATTTTCAGCTTTGGATTCTGATTCTTTTTTTGGGTGGGGGGGCTGTAGAAAAATTTTGACATGCCCTGACATTGCTGCTTTTTTCATGGCCATGACTAATGATATAATTCACACCTTAGAGACAAAGGGCCCTCCCCTAATGGCCAATCAGTGTGACTGTGACTGTGAGGCAGGTAAGAAAAAATGTGAGGAGATTAAAATATTTTTTTTTTATTATTATTTTTTTTAAACACAGAGCCTTGAACAGTCACACACCTTTGTGCCATTCCTGGAAACAGATCCTGTTCAACTGTTGAAACAATTAAACCATACCTGGTATTTTTCAAGGTGTTTGCTGCTTCTATCCATGCACTGAATAAAAAACAGCCCCACCATCAGTAGTCAGCAATGGAGCTTATTTTGCCATATTCACTTAGAAAATCAGCCCAGTGTAGTTGAACAGCTTGCTGATGTTGGTACAGTGCTCACAGAGAAAAACATTTTGAAGAGACTAATGTGAAAGTAAGCAGGTTTGTAACAATGTGGTTGTGAAACACACACAATGATGAGGATGAAGATCAAATAACAGTCTCTAATAATCCGAACAGGGTAAATCCACCAGTAAATCCACCAACGAGCAAAAAAGCAACACAACCATAGCACATACGAGACCCAACAATAAAACTCAAACAAAACAGGACGCAAGTAGTAGAGATAATGAGATGATAGATTAGTGTACAGCTGAAACTGAGTGTCCATGATAACAAACTAACTAAGGGAAAATAGTAGACTGAAAACAAAAGTCCATGGTGTGTGAGAGTGTGACAGAATGCCCCCTCCCGGATAGTACATCCTCACATTGTGGTGATGAGGAGATGGGAAAGGGATGGCACACACAGGCAGAGGAATGCAGAGGGAGGCTTTGGCAGAGGACAGACGACCGGTAGATTGCAGAACCAAAAAAAATCCAGGGTGGTGATGATGGAGGTGAAAACCAGTGGATAGCCTTAAGCAGAGGCAGGTGGCAGATGATCCAGACCACAGCCAAGACTGCGCCCCACACCAGCGTTGCTGGAGGGAGGAGCCATGACGGTGGAGGTTATAACAGCGCCATGAAGACGAGCGCAGGCAACAATGACTTGTCAGGTGGAGCCCACCGTGCAGACGTAGAGCCGAGGAAGTGATGTGACGCCGATGACCTGGGTGGCTGTGACGGAGCTGCAGAAAGATGGAAGTGGGGATCCGGAGGGCAGAGGACGAACTGGAGCGACCGAGGGTGGAGGTGGAGCCTGAGGGAAGGTGGAATGAGCTGAAGATGAAGGGGTGGAGGGCCGGAGAGTAGCGGATGGCCCGCAAGTCCCCAACTAAGGTGTGGCGAGGTCTGAACCAGGGGAAGGCTACGAACTGAGAGATCATTAAAAAATGCAACTGAACATATTCCCCGAACTCGGAGGGTTAAGACAGCTTTTTTTGCAAATGATTCTGTCTTTAATTTATTCTTACATTTGGTTTTGTGTGTGTATAAGAATCATGGGCTGTGTATTGTCACAATTCTACTTTTCATTTCCATGTACAGAATACAAAAAAACTCCAAACTCCGGTCCTGGAGGGCCCATGTCCTGCAAAGTGTAGCTCCATCCAGTTCCAAAACACCTGCCTGGAAGTTTCTATTAATTCTGAAGACCTCGATTAGCTGGTTCAAGTGTGTTAATCAGGGTTGGAGCTAAACTCTGCAGGGCAGTGGCCCTCCGGGAGCTGAATCTGACACCCCTGCACTATGTCACTCTCCGTTATAGACTCATTGGATGTGGTCTCTCTCATCGGCACTGTGAAAGTTTGTCTTCAGC
>NW_015630554.1:0-184 GCF_001515625.1 Sinocyclocheilus rhinocerous
ACGCTAGTGGCCTATGGCTATGTGTGCCTGGGCTACCACGCCAACCAGCTTAACAATAGTGGCCTAGGACTATGTGAGCCTTGGCTACCACGCCGACCGGCTTAACAATAGTGGCCTACGACTATGTGTGCCTGGGCTACCACGCCGACTGGCTTAACTCTAATTAGACGCGCACTGTGTGTAA
>NW_015630554.1:431-1612 GCF_001515625.1 Sinocyclocheilus rhinocerous
AAACTCCTGGGTGGACTGACTTGAATGAACAAATAAAGCAGAATATAAACGTTCTTTCTTTATTTTCTTTACTACACAGCACAGCGATAGCACACGTCACACGAGCACATTTCTCCAAACTAACTACCCATAATGCATTTCACTCGGAACTGCAACAACCATAGCGATAACTTTTAATTCCCTTCTCCGGTAACACTATCGTTGATATGACTGTGAAAAGTGCGTGCTTCTGACGCTACGTGCAACTGAAATCAACCACACACTCATCACGATGAAAACACTGACCTTAGAAATAACGAACGTGAACATTGAGATTACGCCGATGAATATGGAGAACCCCAGTTGAAATGCATACACAAGAATGCTTATTCAATTTAAGCTGTTTTCATATTTGTTACTATTAATGTGTCCTCAGAGCGATTACAAGCTCTAAACTGCCTTTTTCTCCAGCTGTATAAAGACATATGCTCAATGCTGCTGCTAATATGCTTAATATTTTGCTGCTGCATACAATGCAAACTGCTAACATGAACAATTATGTCACCAGGTCAGATTGAGCTAGACCTATCAGACTGCGCCATCTAGATTTCGTGCCAGAATTCTGTATTTATGCTGCATCACATTAACTAGATCATATCATATCCAAAACCTGCAGATCATTTTATATTTCCCAAAACTGAGATGCAAACCAAAATCACATTACACACACATGTCTCCCTCCTCCCACACTGCTTTGTAACTGCAGCTACAGATGTCTAAAACCATACTTCCTTCTTTCACAAGAATGCACATCCATATTTTAATCACAGAGAGATGAATGCACAGGGTTAGTTAGGTTAAAAGCTTTTCAAGCATGCATGTTTTATCAATATTTAATATTAGGATGTGCTGGCAAAGCATTTTTCCACAGTGTGTGCTAGACAATAATAACAACTCCATCAATACCATAATGAAAAAGTATTACTTTAGCAGTTTAAAAGTGACATTTGAATACCTGCTAAAATCTGGTAAGCAGTTTGTTTAACAAAGACTTTTTTAAGCAGAGATCATGAAACCCATTTATTTTTAAATAACTCTTGTGCACACACAAATATCGGGTAAAATAAGCCATTTTTAATTGCCACCCTCTTGGAATAATTTTTCCATTAAGCTTGTTGCAATGCATTCTGGGATTGCCTTCT
>NW_015630555.1:0-495 GCF_001515625.1 Sinocyclocheilus rhinocerous
ATAATTTCAAATGTTGAAGATTCATCGTATAGACGTTGTATAGAGGTAAAGAAGATGGCTCATTAACAACTGAAAACGTTCGATCGATTGCGATGTTTACCAGATGCTACGATCTTTCACAGACGTCTCCGCGACGTACCTGTGCTATCTCTCCAGAGTAAACAAAGAAATAAGTTAGTGATTCCTAAAACAAAAAGAGCACACAAAAGGTTAATTTCATTAACTGATGTGAAGTTGTGGTTGAAGTGTGATGGTAGTTCTCAATTGAGTTTTCTGAGTTTTCATTTGAAGTCCTTGAAATCTATAAAAGGAAAAAAAGAGAAGTTAGTGTCAAAACAACTTGCACTGAAATAGGTTTTCTTTTCTTTGGTTGAGAAAGTTACCCATTGTATTTTATTTTTTATTTTTTTCCTTATTTCTCTAATTGATGCATTTCAATTGCTAAGTCAGACAGTTGCTAATGACAAATAACACTGAGTTGAACATCTTACCGTG
>NW_015630556.1:0-250 GCF_001515625.1 Sinocyclocheilus rhinocerous
ATATGTTCAGGTATGAGTTTTGATATTGTATGAAGTATTGTGTACTATCACAGTACAGCAGTTTATGCTGCCATTTGTGCCCTCTTGAACTGTGCTTCAGGGCAGTGATTTACTCTACTGTGTTTCATGTGTTTTGCAGAGAATCTTTGAGATTGAAGGCCGGCCTGTTCCCCATGAAATTATCTTTGTGGATGAGGCTGGTTTCAACCTGACCAAAAGAAGGAGAAGGGGGAGGAACATAATTGGCCAT
>NW_015630556.1:344-512 GCF_001515625.1 Sinocyclocheilus rhinocerous
AGCCAACGAGGGGTACTCCACCGTCATGCCATTCTAGGACCCTATAACACTATGCTCCTCCTTGCTTTCCTTGACGGTCTAAGAGAGCATCTGTTCCAGCTGGACCTCAGGGAACCAGCACAGCTCGTTACATTGTTGTTTGGGATAATGTCAGCTTCCATCGCGCTG
>NW_015630557.1:0-415 GCF_001515625.1 Sinocyclocheilus rhinocerous
CCCCACTGGATGCAACAAATGCCTCATTTGTAATGGGTTTTAATGCTGTTGTCTCATCGCGCCAGGACACTGCATCACAGTATGGTAAGTAGGGATGCTCCGATCTGCCTTTTTCGCCTCCGATACCGATTCCGATACCTAGGGTTCAGTATTGGAGTTTTTTTTTTCCATTTAAATAAATGTAGAATTTTATATCTCTGTGTGTGGAACTGATCATCATTCTTTCACAATCTACTAAATACAGACTACTTCATTATAAAGAAAAATAAACAATAAATATGAACAAATATATGTATATTCATAATCTGACAAAAAATATGTCATAAACTAGGTTAGTGGATAATTCGGCAGCAAAAGTTATTCTAGAAAAATCAGTGCACAATAATTTTAGAAATCCAAACATTTAGTGAAAAAA
>NW_015630557.1:858-2183 GCF_001515625.1 Sinocyclocheilus rhinocerous
GGAGTTTTTTTTTTCCATTTAAATAAATGTAGAATTTTATATCTCTGTGTGTGGAACTGATCATCATTCTTTCACAATCTACTAAATACAGACTACTTCATTATAAAGAAAAATAAACAATAAATATGAACAAATATATGTATATTCATAATCTGACAAAAAATATGTCATAAACTAGGTTAGTGGATAATTCGGCAGCAAAAGTTATTCTAGAAAATCAGTGCACAATAATTTGAGAAATCCAAACATTTAGTGAAAAAACAATATTTTGTGGGGAACAAATAAAAGTGTTGCACTAAATATGGTAAAATGTTACACATTGCTATTTGTATTATAAAATCCATTAATGAAAAACATTCATGAATGTATTTATATATAAGTATATACTATAAAATTAAAATACATTTCTTTTAAATGTATAGCATATTTTTTAATAAGGCAACAACATATGATAGATACGATAGGACAAAACAAATACAGTGCAGCACAAACTGTTTTTATACAGTCTATGAGCACAAAGCGCTTACAATATGCGCATCCGGTGTGCAGAATGATGACGTTACAGCCTGACGCCGTGTTGCTTCAAGCGCATCATTCTGCACACCGGATGCGCACATTGTAAGCGCTTCGTGTTAAAAACTGCAAAGCACAAAGGGAAGAGAAATTGATGCATAGTGTATTATATCTGTGCAACAGTTATTGAGCCTTTCTTTTAACAGTTTTAAATTTCAGTTACTGTGCACGTTAAAAACAATTTATAGTCTTTTCTACGCCCGTGTTTTGTTCTCACAGACACCCGGTAGCAAGTAACAAAACAACATTAAACTCCGGCAAGAAGATAAAGTCCTTTTTGCAAAATCATAGACATGTATTTACAAATCAAGTATAATGGGAACACAGAATGATCTTGGAGAGAGCTTTACCGAGCTGACTGTCGTAACCGAATGCGACCAGGGTTTAAAGGCTGAACGAATGACTGACAGCCACAGCGGAGAAAAGAGTTTGTGTGAACTTTAATGTAAGGACTTAAATATTCATATGTAGCTCACATTAAAGGGATATGGTTTCTACGTGTATTTACGCTTTGATTCAGAAGAGCGTACGCTGCTTGCGTTCAGCGGATATTCTCTAAAATCCGGAGAGACAGAGGAGACGAATTGTTGAATAAAGTCGTTATTTTTGTTTTCTTCACGTACAAAAAGTATTCTCGTCGCTTCATAACGTTACTGTTGAACCACTGACGGCAGATGGACTATTCTGAAGATGTCTTTCATACTTTTCTGGACCTTGACAGTGTAATTTACGTGGCAGTCAATCGGACAGTC
>NW_015630557.1:2311-2538 GCF_001515625.1 Sinocyclocheilus rhinocerous
GGGGTAAGTGATTAATGACAAAATTTTCATTTTGGGGTGGAGTAACCCTTTAAGCTATCGTATGGTTTCAGAAGTAACAGAATAATACGCACACAGCCCTCTACGGACACCTTGGCAATTGAATCGCCATTGGCTAGTATATTTTTTTGTTTACTCGCCAGACTGATTAAAAAAAAAATTTATATATATATATATATATATATATATACACACACACAACAGTGTAC
>NW_015630557.1:3589-26777 GCF_001515625.1 Sinocyclocheilus rhinocerous
GTCACATGCTTGAGGTATTCGGCCAATCACAATGCACTGGATAGCTGGCCAATCAGAGCACACCTCGCTTTTTTAGAACGATGAGCTTTGTAAAAATCGACGCGCTTCAGAAAGGTGGGGCATAGAGGAGAAACAATAATGTACAGGATGTGGAAAATAATGTGTTTTTTTAACCTTAAACCGCATAAACACATTGCATTACACCAAATACACAACATAATGTTCTTTTTAGCAACGTCATATGACCCCTTTAAACAAATTATGTTATTTTTTATTTCTTTGCGCACAAAAAGTATTCTTGTAGCTTCTCAAAATTGAAGTTGAGCCACTGATGTCACATGGACTGTTTTACTGATGTCCTTACTACGTTTCTGGACCTGGGAACATTTCAGTTGTGTGCTGTCTACGGAGGGCCAGGGAGCTCTCAGATTCCATCAAAAATATCTTAATCTGTGTTCTGAAGATGAACAGAGGTCTTACGGTTTTGGAACAACATGAGGGTGCGTAATTAATGACAGAATTTTCATTTTGGGGTGAATTATCCCTTTAAGTTAGTCTAAAATTACCCTAAAATAAGTGGAGAAGCTTGATTCGATGTGGGTGCAAATAAAAAAGCTCCCACATCGAATCAAAGAGTCCATTTCAAATAGCTGCAAAGAGGAAAAGGATGGAAAACAGTGTTTTTATTTATTTATTTATTTTCTAATAATTTTACCTAATAATATTGCTCCACTGCTTAGTTGGCACCAACTAAAGCTCCTCTATAGCCTAAAAGTCAATGCTGCACACAAGAGTTACACACCTGTAATCATTGCATGCATAACATATTTTGAATGCAACATTATCTAAATGTTTCATTAATGTTTGAATTAAAACAGGATTATACTTACGCCATAGAGATGACCATAAAATCCAGCCAGTTCCAAGGGTCTCTGAGGAAGGTGAAGCCATCTATACAAAAACCTCGAGCCACAATCTTTGTGAGTGACTCGAAAGTGTAGATTCCTGTGAAAGTGTATCTAACAGAGTTCAAAAAAAGAATGCAAATAAATAAGTGTGTGTTTGTAATTTAAATTTTAATTGATACTTTTCATTATTAAATGAAATATGGTTTGTTTAACTAATATTTCTCTCGCCCTCACCCACGGTGCTTGTCACAATGGGATCAGGAACAGAGCAGAGATTTGGAACAGAGCTTACCATTGATTAAGGACTCCCATGAAACTCCATTTCCCTCAGTTACCCCAAAATAGACCCAGCAATTATTAGGACTGGCCAAATTTCTAAGTGGAGCTTACATTGTCCTTAGCCTTCCTCCGTCCTAACCAGTCATTAACTTGTCACTCTACTAACATTATATGCCCTGCTTTTCAGCACTCACACTGGAGTGGTTGGTGCTCAGAGTTTAAATTTCTGACCTTTGGCTTTTATCCCTTTTTGCTATACTGCTGTTATTATTATATCTGTGCACATAAATCACAAAAAAATTTTCAATCACATTTGATGAAGAAAATCTGCATAGACTAGATGAGACAAGACTAGAATAGACTAGAATACAATAGAATAGATTAGAATACTTACTCTACTTGTTTGGACCATTCTGGAGGATTGCTGAATGTCATGAAGACACAATTTGTCAAAATTGTACACATGATGATCATGCTGAAAAGTGTAAGAAGTAGTTAAGGAAATCCTGTGGTAATGTCTAAATATTCATCAGATATCAAAACTATAATGGAAATAGGGACATTAATAAAAATGTGAATAATTTCATAAAATTATGTAGTAAAATCTGGGGTCACACAAAAAATTGTTGGTTGAGGACATATGCATTTACTATTTTCCATAAGGAAGAAGTATGTTGTTAGCCTCGACATGATTAATGGTCTTTAAATCACTGTCTGTGTCACAGCACAATTCAGAACTCTCTTTTTTCCAGAACATTTAAGTAAAATAGTTAAATTATGCACTATGATACAGATAATAGGGTGTAACTGATAATTTGTCATTTATACATTTGATAAAACCTACAAATGCAACAAAGCATTGTTCTCATATTTCAGACAGACAGGCTAAGCACAGATTAGAAAACAGTTTCAACAAGAACAATCATTAATAACATGGACAATATTTGGAGCACTGAAAAGGATATGAGTGTATCAAAATTTTAATTGCTATTTGCCTGAATAGGTTAAAAGGACTAATGATATATAACGAGGGCGTGGCACTGAAACGGAAGATAGTTTTTCCTCTGTTAAGCACTATAAAGGTCTGAAGAGAAAAAGAGGAAACAGAAAAAAGAAAAAAGAGAGGGAGAGATATTAGTTACATATGTCAGGGTACATGGTGAGAGAGCATAGTCATTCACAAAAAAAACCCAAAAATGACCAGGTTGAGAAATGCCAATAAACAACATATATGAAAGGTTAACATGACAAGAACTTTGGATTTATCCAAAAATGACAGCTGCATTCAACACAAACTTGCAAAATGTATAAAATATTCAAGAACACCCACATAACTTTTTCCTAAAATAAAATAAAATATAAAAATTCAGGTCAAAGGCCATTTCTAAATCAAGCTCATTAAAACCCAGCTAGGGATATATTTACGCAAATGGAGCTAAGACAACTGCAGAAAGCGCTGGCAAAGAGATGGACCTCTTACAGGAACTCAGACTGTGATACTAACGCTAATGCTAACCACTAACACTGCGATCCATCAGATGCAGAAGTGCTGACTCCAGATAGTGTGTGTGGGACAGGGAAAAGCGAGAGGGAGGGGGAGGGAAGGAAGGAACGAAGGAAGGAAGGTGGGTCAAAAGCCCTGCAAAGCTCCTTTGATCCTGCATAATGTAAGAAAAAAAAAGAGACAAAGAATCTTCATCCACATACTCATCATGAAAACCACATGAATCCAAGTTACACACACATACAGACTTCATGTCAAAGAAGTAAAATTGTGTTTTTATACATCTTCAATTATTTTTCTTATTCTTTTTTCTTATTTTTTATTATCCCCCTGGTAAATAGTTTTTCTTTCTTGTTTTTAGCATGAACCTCTGTAAGTTTTTATTATTGTTGATATTATTATTTTATTGTTTTTTTTTAGAGATTTTTACTGAAAAACAAGACAAAATACTGATTAAGACAATATTTCTTCAGCCCTGTGATATCACACACATAGAATAATTTATGTTGCACAAAACGCCACTCCAGTTACACACACACACACACACACACACAAGGAAACACCACAGAGACGAGCGGATGAGAATCTACCTGAAATCTAATTAGATTAAAAATAGACAGCTGTCTGAAGGAGGACAAAATGAGCACCTTTACCTCGGAGTGTCCCTATCTTTCTCTATTTCTCCACCCCCGTCTATTTTTTCACTGTATTTGTCTGTGTGTGTCTGTGCATTTAATCATGCCAAACACTACAACATGCTTAACAAAATCATAAATTAAAAGACAACGTATGTTAGACATAAAACGCTGCGTCTTCCGTCTGAAGACAGCTGTCATTTTGAGGCACAAAATCCCAAAGATTGTCACACTAGCAAAAGCTGTGAACCGCCCAGAAGGCTCCATGTGTTACTGAATACTGAGCACTGGTTTCCCCAGAGTCTCTCTCACACACACAGACACACACACTGCGACAGACTGTGGGCTTCCTCCGCTGGCGGGAGCTCCCACTCTCACAATGCTGCATTCGTTGCTGAGGACATAGCTGCAGCTCTCAGTCTCCTGGCTTAAAAATCTTTCTAATCTTCTCTAAATCTTCATATTAATGAGCATCTTGTTTATCACCATGCAACACACTCATCCAGCCGCATAACCTCAACCGTCCCATCCGAATAATCCATGATCATAACAAATAGTTTCAACTGTGACTTCGACCCTTTGTCCTTGTGTCTATAAAAGGTAAGCGATTTTGCAGATGATGCATATGAGCAAAACTTAAACATGATACAAAAACATGGAGTTCAATGGTCATGTACATGTGATCACAGCCTTATGTGAACACCTGCACACACACAATGCAGCCTATTGGTCTTTCCTTCTGACAGCATAAGTGATATGCTGCAAAGCTACTGAAAATTTCATAATCTACAGAGAAGAGAGCCAGAGAGACATGAAGATGTGGACAAGAGCTGAGGGATCTGCTGGGGGGGATGGGGGGTTCAATAGTGGAAAAACTGGATATAGCATCACTGTCGCACTTAACTCCAAGTATATCCGATCTACTCAACGTCACTGAATGCACTTACCGTAAGGCCTCAAATGGCCAACACCCCATCCAAACGCTAACCAACACGTCTTTATCTACAACTTTC
The DNA here is from genome assembly GCF_001515625.1 of Sinocyclocheilus rhinocerous. Lineage (NCBI taxonomy): Eukaryota > Metazoa > Chordata > Actinopteri > Cypriniformes > Cyprinidae > Sinocyclocheilus > Sinocyclocheilus rhinocerous. Next base: position 7,929 of record NW_015630557.1, read on the forward strand.
AAGAACCGCTAAGATGCACCTATCTGTCTGTCTGTCCATCTTTTTGAGAGCGAATAAAGTTATAATGACAAGACTGATAATATTTTCAGTATTGCTAAATTAAGTAATAGGAATAATAATAATATAGATACAAAATATGTTAAATACGGCATAAACAAAATATAATCACTCATAATAATATACCATCCATTAATGTATGTACTAATAAAATAAAATGAAAAAAGTAATATAGATACAAAAAACGGTATAAACAAAATATTATCATTCATAATAATCAGCCATCCATTAATGTATCTACTAATCAATAAAATAAAATAAATCAAATCAAATGGAATGGAATAACAATATATAAATAAAAAGGTTAGGAGATTTTATTTATTTAAAAATAAATAAAATAGAGTAATAATATAGAGAAAAATATGTTACAAGCAAAATATAGTCACTCATAACCAGTGTTGGGGAGTAGCTAGCTACAAGTTGTGACGCTACTAGCGTAAGTACATTTTTCAGTAGCGACGCTACTTTTAAAACAGTGTAGCTTTTCCTGTAGCTAACTACTTTTTCTAGCAAGTAGCGATGTAGCGCGACCAAATGCTACATTCCGTTTTGCGTTCTGACGAATCACGAGCCTGTAAATGCACTGAAGCAGCACATGCAGCGTCTTCTTCTGACTAGATCACAAACAACATTTTATCATTACCGCCATCTGTTGTGATATCACGCATCGCGCGGCTTTACAGTCTTTCCACCGACAAGAGATCGTCTGATGATATTGCAAAGGATGTACAGGAGTGGATATTTCACAGTGTAATTTATGCAAAACAAAGATTAAAATGCGGTCTACGTCGAAGACTTAAAGCACTTACAGGAGGTGAATAATAGCCTTTTAAAACGGATTATTTTTTCTTCTTTATTGCACTCCAGATCAAATGTTGGAGATCAAATTTTATGACTCCTTTGTATCCAGTTTAAGTTGCATACATTTTGTTCTTGCATTGATGTTACATTAGTAGCAATTTTGCATGCTGACAGTCAGTTTAAGATAATATAACTATATAACTATACAGTAGCCTATTTTATTATTGTGTGTATCAGATAGTTTACAAAATCAAATGATTGGGACACTTTTTTCATTGAAATGGCTTGGAAAATTGTCCCAATCAACCTGAATTCACCCTACTCTTTGAAATCATGATTGCATTACAGTATGTTGTTTTAAACCCCAAATATTTTACTTATAAATTCATTATATTTTACTTATAACGTCATTATAATTCTTCATTAATAATTATTTAGTTATTTGTAATGTTAATTGTAAAAAAAATGTATAATAAAAAAAAAAAAAGTTAAGTAGTTTCATTGTAGCTAGCTACTTTTGATAGTAACTTGTAGTGTAGCTAGCTACTTTTTCAGAAGGGTAGCTTGAATGTAGCTTAACTACTTTCATTTACGAGTAGCTTGTAGCTGGTCAAGCTACAGTTTCGGAGTAGCTTCCCCAACACTGCTCATAACAATAAACCATCAATTAATTTATCTGCTAATCAATCGACATAATACATTGCAGATACAAATTCGGCAATGAATCGCCTGCGATTTTGAACGCGATTTTGTGTAACTTGTCAGTGATCTACGGCTCTGTGTAGTAAATGCCGCTCCATCTGAAAGCACGTGCTGGAGATTTACTACTATTCACCAGAAGCGGCTTTACTGATGAGAGTCGCATGAAAATCGCATTCGATTTTTTGCCCAGCCCTAATACAAACATGGCATGAACAAAACATAATCACTCATCAAAGTCCTAAATCATCCATTAAAATAAATCTACATTATCAGACCTGAAATAACTTTTTACATCTGTCTCAAGAGGTCAAAGCCTCACACACAGCTGGTGCAATGACTGCCATCAGAAAACTGCATCCCATATCACTCAGTCACAAACAAACAAACACATGTGACTACAGGGCTTCTTGTAGGTTTATCCGCCCATGACATTCTGAATGGCTCTTTCACCCCACTACTCAAGGGACCAGTAGAACTGCAACTCTGCACTTCTTCCCTGCTTTCCTCTTCTCTCTTTATTCACTTTAACCCTTCCCCACAATGCATGAGTATACCACTGCTGCAGTTATAACAAAAAAATACCAATGCCAAGAGGGAGAGAAGAAGGGAGGGCAGAAACGGGGATGTAATATGTTGGATGGAACACGCTGTCAGCAATGCACATTATTTCTGGTAATGCGAGGTGGTTATGGTAAAGTGTGCAAAAGATGATAAAAACACAGACAAGACCAATATTCTGTTTCCTCTACTAATTTTCTCTCAAAAATATCTCCTCTCCTCCCACTGTATAACACATGCTACACTGTTCTCGGTTATGTAACACATACCTCTAGTGTACCAACAAGGAGGTGCTGATGTGGGTGCACCGCTCCATTACCCATACATACACACTGCCACTGAAAAGTTCTTACCAACTAACCATAAGCAGAATACACACACACAGGGAAAATTTTGTAAATTATTTGTAAAGTGTTTACATTAGCTGGGCAATATATGAAATATTTGCAACATTCTGTATTTGCTATGAGTCTGCTGATTATATAAACTTGCGAATACTGTGCAACGCAGTGAATATTGTAATGATCTGAATGCACTTTTGAGACTAATTTCACAATCCTTTCTTATCTCAAAACCTGCAAGTGTGAGAATTCAAAAAAAGACATGTTGTAGCATCTCTGATTTAAACTTCAGTAGCAAAAACAGCATTAGAGCTGATTAGAGATTGATTCAGTTCTGTTTTAGTTGCCTGTTTGAATGAATGGATTAAAAAATCAAAGATGCAAAGATTTGTTTGCATCATCCATCAAAAATTTGGTATTTTGCATGTATCATAATGTTTTATTAAAAAATACTGTATGTAAATATTATTTATTACTTCGTATTTTTAATTTGGTGCATATAAATAAAAAGTTAATTTAAGTTAGTTAATAAAAATTGTTTGTAAGACTGATTATTTCACATTTTTATGTATTTTATTTGCTTTAGACATTTTGAATATCTGATGAAAAAAAACATACAAGTCATCTCATAGCAAATACAAAATATTAAAGTATCGAACATATTCAAATGCCTGAAAAATTTGAGATATAATTTTTAATCTCTATCATGCCCTAATTCACCTAATTTTCCACCTCGTTACTGCTATTCTTATAGAACTCTATCTCCAGGCCAGGACTCCACCAACATCAATAAACAATTAATAAACAATACCCACTCTGTCCGTTGATATTGAATAGGAAACATTTAAACAAACAAATAATGTTTGTTCACACTAGAATTATGCTTGCCTTAAAATCAGGAGAAAATTGTACATTCTGACACTGGAAGATCACAGTTTACCAAACCATTCACTTCAGTATGAACAGTATGAACGATCCAATGCCATTTCAAATAAGGAAAAAAATATTTTTTATATATACTGTATTCCTTATATCCATTAATTGCTCAGATGAGGGTTTGTTCAAATTGAAATGTTAAAATTAAATATTAGGACTTTCTTAATCACATTACATCAAGCAAGCTAACATTATTTATATTTTATGTGGTTTACATCTAAAATGTAAATTTTTATGTGATTTTAAAGAGATTTACCCAAAAATGAAACATACAACAAAAAGTTGTTCCAAACCTGTATGAGTTTCTTAAATAAAAGTAGATATTTTGAAGACTATGGATAACCAAACAGTTGCAGTCCCCATTGACTTCCATAGTATTTATTTCCATACTTTGGAAATTAATGGACCACCTACTGTTTGGTTACCCATATTCTTAAAAATATATTCTTTTGTGTTCAACAAAAGAACAAAACCCATACAGGTTTAGGCGAGTAAATGATGACAGAATTTTCATTTTTGGGTGAACTTCAACTTTCATTTTACATGCATTTTAACCCAAAATACAGGCGAGAAAATACTGCAAATTGTTAGTTGTCAATGAACTTTTGTTGAGAAACCTCAATTTCAACAAACCAATCTCAACAAATATCTTTACTAACCACTTTTTTTTTTTTTTAAGAAATTGTAATTCCTCATGCTTATTTGTAACTATATCATCTAATCTGTTCATCCATCCAAACATATGTATAAGTTTGCAAGTTTGATTCAGCAACATCTATCGCCACCACTCATTATCCTCTCTGCACTTTTCCAAACCTTTCCACCACTCTCTCTTTCCTTCAGTTCTCCCAGATGTTGGAGAGTGAAGCATTTAGAACACTTCTTAAATCATCATAGTGAGGAAAACTGTTTTCCACCTGCATGGAAGATGAATTCTATCAGGGATGATATGGGCTCAAAGCTCACTCACTTTCTTGTTCAAATAGAAGGGGTCCAAGTCCTCCAGGGGCACAGCCAACATGTTAGAAGGTACATCCCCATAAATAAAGGGTACGCCTTTCCCCGCTTCCAAGTCAGTGTTGGGTCGCAGTTTGTTGTCATCATCGTCATCGCGGTGACTGCTGTCAGATCTGGGCTTAACAGGCTGCTTCTTCTCCTCCTCAGCGATGCGCTTCTCGATGTTGGCCAAAGTCTCTGGGGTGAACCTCTTGAAGCTATTGGGGCCTGGAGGTGCAAGCAGCTGCGCAGCCATATTGTCATCCTGCAGCAGAGTCCTCTTTATTTAGAAGCCATTCAGGACAGCCAGCTCTAGGAAAAGGAGGGGAGAGGGAGGTACCCGGACAGATGCAGAAAGGGAACAGTGAGGAAAGAAAAAGAACAGAAATTACAATTCAAAAGATGTTAAACAAAGCAAATAATTCCACACAAACAAAACAAACAAAAAGCTCTCCCTCTTGCTCTTTTTCTCACTCTTACACTCACACACACACACATTCATTACGTCCATTAAGAAGTAGATGACCAAGCAGAATAATACCAAATGCACTGCAGCACTGGAGGCTCTACCTGTACATGTGTGTGCATTAGAGAGACAGAGAGACTGTACATTAGAGGGTAAGGTCATAACTGCATTACTGCCCTTATCAACCCTCTGTGATGACCTGGATTATCTAACTAATATTCCAGTCCATGATGTCATCAAGCCCATTCCAAAAAAAACAAACATCATATTAAACATTCAGACATATTCAATGACTATATCAAAAACTCTCCACTTTACTCATTTTATACTAAGGTTATACATTAGACACACTATGCTGATTAAACACTTTATGACTGTTGTGCTTTTTATTCTCAGACAATATAAAATGGAGGATTCTTTCTAGGGCTGCACGATAAATCACGTTCATAATCGCGCGATTTTTTTGCGCAGCTTGTCAGTGAACAACGGCTCTGTGTAGTAAATGCTGCTCCATGTGAAAGCACGCACGTGATGGAGATTTACCGCTGATTACAGAAGCGGCTTTACTGACAAGATGCGCATTAAATATCGCATGCGATTTATCGTGCAGCCCTTTAATTAACACGATCAACGTCCAGAAACGTAGCAAGGAGATCTGTAAAATAATCCATGTGACATCAGGGGTTCAACCGTAATTTTATGAAGCTACGAGAATACTTTTTGTACGCAAAGAAAACAAAAACAACGACTTTATTTAACAATTCGTCAGCCACCGTAGCGCCATTTTGGAGAGTATCCACTGAACGCAAACAGCGTATGCTATTCTGTGTCAGCAGCACCACACAGATACATTGTTTTCGTTCAAATCAAAGCGTAAATAAATTTAGAAAATGTATCCGTGTTGTGCGGCTGACACAGAACAGCATACGCTGTTTGCGTTCAGTGGATACTCTCCAAAATGGCGCTACGGTGATGCGGAGGAGACGAATTGTTGAATAAAGTCGTTATTTCTGTTTTCTTTGCGTACAAAAAGTATTCTCGTAGCTTCATAAAATTACGGTTGAACCCCTGATGTCACATGGATTACTTTACATATCTCTTTGCTATGTTTCTGGACGTTGATCGTGTTAATTACATTGCTATCAGTGGGAGGGTCAGAAATCTCTCAGATTCCATCAAAAATATCTTAATTTGTGTTCTGAAGATGAACAAAGGTCTTACGGGTTTTGAACGACATGAGGGTGAGTAATTAATGACAGAATCTTCAGTTTTGGGTGAACTAACCCTTTAATTCCTATTGCAAAGATGCATTTTTGTATGTGTGTGCTGACTGTTGACAATGAATCTCTATAGCACAGGATGGAGAAAATCTTGTTTCTGACTGATTCTCATAACCTAAATAATACAGAAAAAACAACACATGATGTGTCTGTCAATAAAGACTGCCATAAAGACTCCATAGGATAGAGAATACTGATAATTAACAAATACGACAAAATGAATTTTGTCATTTTGAGATCAACTCTGTCCAATTCCAAAATCCACTTATAAATAGATAAACAATTTACTTTTAACTTTTTTTGTGAATTTTGTGTAAAATAATCTAGTTAAATTCCAGCATTTTTGTGTATATCTATCTATCTTTCTGGATGGATGGATGGATGGATGGATGAAGATAGAACTGACCCCAAACTCAACTTTTCAACAGTAGTGTGTGTGTGTGTGTGTGTGTGTACTATACATGTATACACACATACACACACACGTACACACCGTTTAAAAGTGTGTGTGTGTGTTTGTGTGTGTATGTGTATATATATATATATACACATACACATATATATGTATACAGTATATACACACACACACACACACACTTAATTAACAAAAGCAAAAATGATTAACAAAAGCAAAAAAGGCCTCTAACACTAGCTTGATCTATTCTTTTTCTATTCTGTTTTCTTATTTATTATATAATTTTAAAAAAAACCTTGCTACATGTACTGCGTTAAGCTAACCGAGACTTTTTATAGCACTTGCATATCATTGCTCTTTTGTTAATTTCGCTTCCATTGTCCTCATTTGTAAGTCGCTTTGGATAAAAGTGTCTGCTAAATGACTAAATGTAAATGTATAATTATATATATATATATATATATATATATATATATATATATACAGTATATACTGACTGGTCTTGCACTGTTGCAACAAATACCAAACAATGTTGCACAATATTATCGCAATGTTGAAAATATTTGTGCTGCTTTGTTTATTTATTTATATTTTATTAGATTTTTTTTTTTGTTTTGTTAAATGCATTCTTAAGTAAATATTATTTTCTTAAAAAAAATAACAGACCCCAAATTCCAAACTTTTAAACAGTAATGTGTGTGTGTATGTGTGTGTGTGTGTGTGTATACAATACACACACACACGCACTACCGTTTAAAAGTATATATATATATATACTGAACAAAATTATAAACGCAACACTTTTGTTTTTGCCCCCATATTACTGCTGGTACTTGATCCAGTTTTACTAATAACTGTTCATTAGGTAGCAGAACTGCTCAATATGACGGGCGACTTTGTCACCATTAAAACACCATTAAAAGGCTTCCTGATCTACAGCAGATATTATAACAAGTACTTTTAACATTTATTCATGTAATCTAGCATTATTTAACTGCCATCTATATTTTAAAGCAATCCAACTGTGACTAGTATTCATATTTTTCATTATTCAGTATTCATTAGATAAAAATGACTTTGAAACAATTTTCGCCTAGAAATTGCTGGTAAATTTCACAAATAATTACTAAGAAGAGGCAAATAACATTTAATAATCTTTGTTTTATTTAAAACTTGTTCATTAGACACTAGTTGTTTTTTACAATAGTAACAAGTAGAGTTACTCACTAGCACTTATTCAGAACATAGTAGCATTTGCAATTAGTATTCCAACTATTGCTGGTATATGATCCAGTTTCCGTATTCCTTAGGTAGTACAATGTATTATTAGTTCATTCATTAGGTAATAGAACTTATTAGTTAGCCACTAGAAACAAAATAATGACTACTTATATAATGAATAGTCAATAGCAAAATTGAAAAAGATACTAGTCACTATTGAATCACTTACCCGTTATTAAAATTAACTATTAAATTAAGTATTTTTAATTGCATTAGTAGTTTGTTTTAATGAATGCTTATTAAACCAGCTTGCCATAGACATTAGGTAAAGCAACAAAGTAATTCATTTTTCAAAAATGGACCGTGTGTAGACAAAAGACATACAGAGTAAACACTATGATGTGCGTTTTAAGTTACACGCAGACTGTGTCCAACCTCCAAGTCTCCTTCCTGGGATACTGTAGAGACGCCTCACCTCAAGGTGATACATCAGATAGACAGGCCCTGACAATACTGTATATACACACAATGACCTGAACAAAACTACTGCATTTTCTTTCTTATAGACTACGGTGTTTTGCCAACGTTGGTTATAGAAAAAGAAATGGTAGCCTACGTCCTCCATTTTTCGATTGCCCCAAGTTAAAACGCCTGACCTACACGTTAAATCCATAAAGCCATTCGACAGGTTAGGCTACTTACGTGCCTTCAAGCAAATTCATTGCCTGTTCTCCTCTGGTACACTGTACGTTCCCGTACCATCGCAAAGGTATTCCTTATCAAGCAAGAAGTGTCGTATGTTTTCAGGAAGCCGAGACAAGTCCACTGTTTTCTAGATGCCGTCGAATGGCGAGTCTGAGCGGCGCTGTCCGTTCAGCACCGCTCAGCGCGAGCTCACGCTTGTCCTCTAAGTGATTGAAGGGGGGGGGGCTCAAGTGGCTGCCTCAAGCCACGATGAAACATCCCGACTAAAGCGACTTTTCCGTATTTGATGTCTTTAACTAAATTATATGGAAAGCGAATGCTCAGCCTCTGGCACTGTACATAGAGGAGAGGAGAGGGAAGCTGCACAGCTGTCACGAGGACGAACCTCGCCGGCCTATCCCGTGTGGAGAATAAAGGCCGCAAAATCTGACTATTACTCTGTCTTTCATATTTCAACACACATAAACACACAGATATGCCCTTGTTTGACTACATTTAGCTATCTCACATTTTGCCTTTAATATTTGTTTGGTTACGCCAACAGTAACATGGGCTACACCTCATTTAGAACACGGTCCTCATCATTTCAAAGCAAGTATAATTCATAAAGCATGTGCGATGGCAAAAACATACTTAAATTGATTCATACTTCCGCCCCTCACACGTATTATGCAATTTCTTCTCCTAACAAGTTTTGCGCTTTTGAAGGCGCTGCATGTTATGGGATTTACGGATCAGAATGCCCAAGTTTGTTTGCGGTAATTATGGCATCTGTCCGTACACGCGTGGGCCCCACTCTCTCGACTGAAATACTGCAGTGGAGCTGAGGGGAGCTCGTGCAAAGGCACGAGCCAGCGAATCAATCTGTGAAACATCTAAATCTGAACGCTACTGACGTCTCAGACAGTCGTGCCTACGACGTCTCGGGTTTCTATCCAGCTAGGTTTCAACAGCATTCGCATCTGAACACTTCAAGAACATCTGGGACTTCTGTCCACTCCAGCACCACACCCGTGCAGTCAGACCGTCCTCTCTTGATTTAACCCGCAACCGCGCACACGGTCGGGCACATCATGCCGCTAACGCTTTAGGGAGGAGTGAGTGAGAAAACGAGGGTGGTAGTCCCCGTTTTTAAAGGCAAAAACGGAAACGCAACGATTCTAGGCAGTCCAGCCCAAAGAAGTATGGCGAGGGTGACTCGAAGGGAGGGGGAATGCAGGCGCAAGGGAACTAAAAAACTGCCACATTAGTGATTTTGACATGTTACGTGGCAAAACAGTCACAACTGATATCTGAATGTTTAATACTGCGTCTTGCGTCAGTCTGTCCGCACAATATTCCCATGCAATAAAGTTTGCGGCGGTCGTACTTGCCTGTCCCATGGTATGCGTATGTTCTACATTTCGACACGCACACTAATGTTATGTTTCCAGCGCCAGGCCAACACCCTCATTTACCTCAATCAGACTTTTTTCCCCCCTTTGCATAGCCTCTGTGGGAACAGTACTATAGCTGTTAGTAGTGTCTGGCGTGTTAATTGGCGTTTTCCTGCGTTTCCTGCAGCAAGCCTATCCACATCTGTGAGCAGAAAAGATGCTGAGCGCGAGAGACCGCTCTGCGGCAGATGAGTCCAGGTATAAGACACGCTCAGAACAGGCTATAAACACCTAAAAAACCACAACACTTGCGCTGTAGACAAGAGAAAGTCTACTTACTTTTTCGCATTAAGAGCGATCCATGTAGATCTTGCGTGCCTAAGGATGTTTAAAAGACCCAGGAGAAACTGCGGATGTCGCCATATTGTTGCCGCTATCTTCCTTCCCAGTGCGTACGGCTAGCCTGCATAATTGATGACTCTCAGCAAATTGTTAGGGAGCGTCTGTAAGTACCCTACTTCCGACTTCCGTACTGACCGACAGAACGCTGCATCGTAAGCGAAACAGCGCTAAAAGGGAATATCAATCACAGTGATGTGAGTCTAATTATATTTACCACTTCTCAGTAAATTTAATCTAATCTTCTCATTTCTGTTCCAACAATTGTTAAACTGTCTCAAATTAAATTGTTAAAATTGGATCAGGACTGTTTGATTAAAAATAATAATAATAATAATAATAATAATTTGAAATTAAAATTAAATTCTATAGGCTACTCGCAAATTTTGGAAGTTCTTTCAGAACACACAATAAACAATATAGAATCAAATTTTCTGTCATTTATGGTAACAAGCATCATCATATGGCACTGGCTTTCAAATTAAATGGTGATATTTCTATGTTGGCACATATAAGCCACATTTCAATATCTTCACTATGGTTACCTGGAATAATTCTGCTATACACAACACTTGTTCCTACAAAAACTTGTTTGAGGTTTTTGTATGTTTTAAAATGTCTCTGAAGCAAAAAGTCCCATAAAGAAATAGTTCACCCAAAAATGAGAATTTGATGAAAATATAGGCCATCTAATATGTAGATGAGTTTGTTTCTTCATCGAAACAGATTTGGAGAAATTTAGAATAGCATCACTTAACCAGTCACCTCACCAACGGATGCTCTGAAGCGAATAAGTGACATCAAAATCAGAGTTCAAACAGCTGATAAAAAGATCACAATATCCACAAGTAATTGACACGGCTCCAGTCCATCAGTTAACATCTGGTGAAGCAAAAGCTGCGTGTTTGTAATCAACAAATACATTATTAAGACATCAAACTTCAAACCGTTGCTTCCAGCAAAAATACATGTCCTTTTGCTTTCTCTAAGTGATTTAATGCAAAATTTATCCAAATCTATCCTAATGAAGAAACAAATTAATCTACATCTTGGATGGCCTGAGGGAGAGTACATTTTCAGCAAATGGGTGAACTATTCCTTTAAAATATCTACATTCAGAGGGCAAATGCAGGATGTGGACCATGTGGGCACAAAATGTGGACATGTGGGCACGAAAAAGTATCTTTGGCGTTTTAGGTGCAGTGGTCGGTGCAAGACTAGTCTGTGGCATTGTTTGTTTTGTGGGGTTGGTTCAAGCAGTGTGGTTGAGGAAGCAAATACTACATGGTCAAATGTTGCAGGCAATAGTTAATCTTCCTAGAATGTGGTTGATTATATTGATTGGAAAAAAGTATGGACTCTGTCTTCGAAATACATAATAACTAACAAGGTTAGAGAAATCTCATTCAAATTTTTTTTAAATAGTTAATCTTCCTCTTATCCTGTTAGAAAGTGAAAGGAAACAACAACGGCGTTAGACTACCTCTAACTCCCCCTTCTGGGCCACCTGAGTATTTTTTCTAGTCCTCACTATGAGCCCCAAGTGGATGAAGCCTTTGCCGTGCAATGCGCCACCAGCCATGTCTGCGTTTGGCCACTGTCCTTGGTGCTGATGAAGCCACACTTTGTGTGTGAGTCAAATAGGACACAGAGGCATCTTCACATGACACTGTCTGCAGAGCAGATGAACAACAGAGTATATTTTTATGTTTGCGGTGTAAATTTTTTGGGACTGTTGCCTGCAAGTATTACAGGAGCTAAAGATATTACTGTAAACTTAATCTCAAGTAAGAAAGCCCTAAATCCTAATTTCAGTCACCATGGAGGATCTTAGGGATAATTGCATTAAGATGATAGATAGATAGATAGATAGATAGATAGATAGATAGATACCAAGTTAACAGAAACATTCTGGTTAGATTCTCTCAAAGTTATGAACAAACATTCTTCTAGTGACATTAATAGAATGTTTGTCAAAGTTATCTAGTCTCAAATGTTCTAAAAAATTTAGCACAAAAACAATATTTATACATAATTAATGGAATACTTTTTTTTTTCCTTAAACGTTTTTTATTCGTTTTTTTTAATGTTACTACTTGTTTCAGAATGTTCAGTGGTCATTTAAAAGTAATGTTTACATAATGTTTGTAAGAAAATAAAACGAAATGCTCCCCCTACTGTTTAAGAACATTCAGTTGTTATAACTTATTTGTTGGGTTGCTCTAAATCAGTATTCTTATATGCTAAAAGTAAAAGGCGGTGAGTAATCATAAAGACATAAGATTTTTATGTAACTTAGTAGCTAAGTTTGCTTAAGGTATATTACAGTGCGTTCAATAGATTTTACTGTTGTTTAACAACACACCGATTCTTTCTGTGAAAAACTTTCAAAAACTCCATTAATAAGATAAATGGACCCTTTTTTTTCACATTTCCGGGTTTCTCAGCAACGGATGTCGTCGAATTGGAGACTACCACAAATATATATTTTTTGTAATTTAATTAAAAGGTAATATAATACAAAGTGTAGTGTTATAAATGTACATAAATGTTTTTAATGAAAATATTTAAAAAACTTTGGAGGATTTACGATGCTGATGACCGTTGAAACGCGTCATCACTGTCTTTTAAAAAGAGTGGTGTTCATTTGGTCATGTGATCTCAATGTAGAATAAGCTTTTATTAGGTATGAGCCTTTGAACGAGTCATTACTTATTTGTGTTTGTACATATTTCTCAAAACTACTATTCATTTCTTCGAGGGTTACTTTTAGTGAGGAAAAGAAAGAAGGATCCACTTATTTATACACGGACGCCATCTGGTGACAGACTGGATTACTGCCTGTCTGGAGTAGATTACATGCGTTAAAGACGTTGGTTTTGATTGGTCATTTGTCACAAGGTGCGCGCAACAGCTAACGTACTCCCTCCCCTCTTGTATATCAAATATAGCTTCGTGTTCCAGTCAGAATTGTCGTTAAAAATGACGCTGTTTATGAACGCTTGCGCTTTTTTAGTCAAAGTCCTCACTCTACCGCTGCACATTGCGGAGGTGATTGGACTTTTATCTTTCTACAAACGCGTCTTTCCTCTAATCGTCTATAAAATCTCGATCTCCTACAATGACAAAATGAACGACAACAAAAGGGAACTATTTCGAAACCTGGACAAATTCTACCCCACGAAAGGCTCTCTGCGCATCTTGGAGGTGGGCTGCGGATCCGGGGCGAACTTCGAGCACTACCCGACGGGCTGCAGGATCACATGCACCGACCCCAACCCGCATTTCCAAAAGTACCTGAAGAAAAGTATGACCAAGAACGACCACCTCGTTTATGACAGCTTCATAGTGGCGTCAGGGGAGAATCTAAAGGCGGTGGAGGACAACTCCGTGGATGTTGTGGTGTGCACGCTGGTTCTGTGCTCAGTCCAGGATACGCCGAAGGTTCTGCAAGAAGCAAAGAGAGTTCTGAGGCCTGTAAGTTTATGGCAGCCAGTGCTTAGGTGGTTGAACTCCAATATGCTTTGATAGTTCATAAACTGTCTCTTATCTCTCCCAAGCCGTTTTCCATCAAAGAGTAATTATTGATTACATTACGTTTATTTGAGATGAAAGGTAACAGCATTACTTAACTACATGTAGATCGCCGTTTGCTGCGATTAACCCATTAGCTGTTTGTTTTAGGGCTGACGTCACCATACAGATTAGGCTGCTGTTTAGAAATGCTGGAATATTTTAAACTAAACAACGTTTATTATTATTATTATTATTTATTTTTTCTTTAGGGAGGAGCATTTTTCTTCCTCGAACATGTGGTGTCTGACCCCTCAAGCTGGATTTACTTTTTTCAACATGTTCTTCAACCATTCTGGTAATATAAAAACACAGTATTTATAAAATCACCATTATATTTTACTTATGATCGCCACTGAATTTGAATAACTTTTATTATTAGATTGGTTATTTATCTCAAGCTAGAGTAAATAAAATTAGGGGATATTTCATATAGTGACAAATGTAAAAGCTAAAAGAGTATGATGGAGCTTTGAAACAACATGGGTGGGTGAAATGTCTGCATAAATATATGCATTCAATCACCCATCCATAACTGGAGGTCATGGGTTCAATTCAGGCAGAGATGGAGGAAGGGTTTGATTAGAATTTTTGTTGTTTTTGCTTTGAAACCATAGTCTAACAATTTTACATAATGATGGAATACTTGTAACAAAGCATATGACCACTATAGAGTAAGAAAGTCTATACTTCTATGTTTGTCAGGTACTATTTCGGTGATGGCTGTGAGGCAACCCGTGCTACTTGGAAGCACCTCGAGGCAGCTGGCTTCTCTGACCTGCAGCTACGTCACATCCAAGCCCCACTGTTTTTTATGATCAAGCCACACATTGTTGGTTATGCAGTCAAATAATGAAAATTAATTTTGCCAAAAAAACAACCTTCATTCAAAATTAATTCATTTCACCACCATGTGTTTGTATGAAATAGTAATTTGTATTAAACCATAAAATAGAAAGTTTTTGTTTAATGTGCAAACACTAAATCTCAAGACTGCATTGTATATTTTATTGAGTACAAAAATACCAGCAGGTAAAACAACAAAATACTTTTATCTATATAAAACAGGCTTTTGGAGATGAATGCAGGCCAGCTTTTGTGAGGTTGTTGTTAATGCATAAATGAGCCATACTGCCATCTAGTGTTTAGGAGGAATGTGTGTCATCCTTAATACTTTTGAATTCAAACTTCTATACTTTGTAATATAGTTAAATATTCTGAAAGACCACTTTGCATTCTCCAACTTTAAATTTTGACAGACACTGTTTTTTTCCCCCAACACTTCTGACCATTAAAGTTCCTGTTATAAAACGTACTCGCAAAAAGTAATTTCTTGCTGATAAATTAGAAAATAGAACAATGTATTTTTTACAACAGAAATGTATTTGACTTAAGATTTTTTTTTTTTTTTATTACCTGATATTTTCATGTTGTCATTGACTGTTGGAACACTATTCTTTAAATATGGTATGAATAAAACAAAATAAAAATTAAAGCTATAATTTTGAAGTAAATATGAAATAGTTCTCTGGCTGTCTTTTTAATGCAACAACCAAGATATTGTTTTCCCAAATATTGACCAACACCATTTCATAAGATAACCTTGCGTGTATTTGAATTGCAACAAATTTAGCATTGTGATAAAATTTTATTTTTAATTAACTTAAATTTAGCACACTGAAGCATTTTCTCAAACATAGTGTGACAGATTCTTCTGAATAAAATTATGATTTGTGATTTAAAATGTGATTTTTAAAACAAATTAACAAAAAATTATTAGAAAAAAAATCTTGATAAGATAACATTAATTTTATTTTACATAAAACTACTGTTTTACAAAAACTGCAGGGTTACTAGTTAACATACAGGCAGCCTATACCTGTACATCATAAGATGATGTTATGATAAAAATCTTTTGACAGTAATTCTTAACTTTTATCAGGAAGTATGTAAAATCAAAAACGGAGTCCATGTCTTTAATTTGAAATAGGTTTTGAGCCTTTTATGCATCCACTTTGGGGGGAAAAAACAACTCGTGTACACTTCTTTACACGGGAGAAATTGATTATCATATGTTTACTTCGAATTTATTTAACAAGCAGTATAATTTTTTTCTATTTATGCCCAATATAGGACTGAGTGTGCATTACAGTTTTTCTGAATTGTTAAAACATATTTCTTGAAACCATCACTTATTTTCTCAAAACCTTAAACACAAATCCAAACCTTCAAACTAAATTCACAGAATCCCTGACTCTTCTGGCAAAATCAAACAATCGCTTCCAAACCATTTTTACCTGTACTCAAAATCAAGCAAAGCTTAAGTCTTAAGCTCAAATCTCAGAGAATATACCAAAAAAAAATTTTACTCTCAAAAAGGAATATATTTCTGTCATGACTCTCGGAGGGATTGGCATGGTAATGTACATGACAATGTTAATGTATTTGGTCTTGGCGGAATAGATCTGCTATGCTGCTGCTGCGGCAGAGCAAGTACTGAGATTTGCTACTGCCAATACATCCACAACATGCTGCTGTGAGCATGTAAGAAATATTGCTGCTGCAAATATAACACACACACACTCACACATGCATACATACATACATACATGCATATATATACAGTATATATATATACACTCACCGGCCACTTTATTAGGTACACCTGTTCAATTGCTTGGTAACACAAATTGCTAATCAGCTAATTACATGGCAGCAACTCAATGCATTTAGGCATCTAGATGTGGTGAAGACGACTTGCTGAAGTTCAAACCGAGCATCAAAATAGGGAAGAAAGGGGATTTAAGTGACTTTGAACGTGGAATGGTTGTTGGTGCCAGACGGGCTGGTCTGAGTATTTCAAAAACTGCTGATCTACTGGGATTTTCACACACAACCATCTCTAGGGTTTACAGAGAATGGTCCGATAACCATAACCAGTTTGATATGGCATAGAATTTGGAAATTACCTCATAAATATTTAATTACAAATAAAGTAAAATAAATTTTTCAAACTCATTTATAAATATTACTCCAGTAACTATTTCCTTGTAAACAGATTTAACTGTGATATTGACATGCTTTGTACATTTTGTGGTCTACATACAGAAAGTTTTTTCATTTGTTTTGGAGTTGTCCTTATTCAACCAGTTTTTGGTTAGATTTCTGCTCGTTTGTTAGAGATCATATCATGCCCAGCTTTCAACTTTATTTTGAAAATATTTGATCATTTACGACATGTCATTCCGTAAGGAATATTATTTGATTAATTTGTTACTTTTGTTGGCAAAATTTAGTATACATAAATGCAAGTATAGTGATTATAAACCATTATTTTTATACCATTATAGACAGTGTAGTTCAAGCACTCTCCAAAACTCCCATTAAAAGCACTGAAGCCGTTTACACTATGAAAATAATAGCTTACATTTTCGAACACACGTTTGCACTTTGTTGTTTCTGACGAGAAAATTCGCCAGAAAGAGGTATTCAGTCAGCGAGCGAGTGAAGAAAACACCGGCTTTTTAGCGATGACTCATCTGAACACCTCTGATTGATCAGTGCAAACATAGGCTCAACAGCATCGTGTGTGATTGGTTAATGCGCAGTGCTGTAAAAACGCGTCTGTCTCTGGCTCAGCGACAGCAGCTGATGATATGACGCACTGAACGTTAACATGCCGGTGTGATTGTATTAAATATTAAAAAATATTAATCGGCTATTTTTTGTCTTTTGGAAGCTGCATTCAAAATCCACTTGGCTCAAAAATCATTCAAATCACTTTGAATGGGCATGACGCCTCTGCCGAACAGCTCACCCAAAATATTTTTGCTACTATTTACGTCAATTATTAATTATAAATCACACACTTGTATATTTTATATTATTGATCAATATGTGAATCCGTTGACTGGACTACGCATGACACGCTTTGGCACAGATTAAAAACTTTTTCTAACCATCCTCTGCGAAGCGATGTTTTGTTAGATTTGGTGGAGAAACGAAGTCTGACCACCAGATGTCGCTAATGCGCACTGTGTTAAAATCTTCGAGTAATGAACCGTTTTTCGGCACAATTTCATGAAAGCTCAAACGGTTCAGAAAGCCTCGATTTCCCATCACTAATTTTGATGCAACGCGATGATGGCTGCACGTGTTTCTTTGGAGGTAACCATTGCTAACAAGAACACAACGATTAGAAGCGTTTCTTCCCTCTTTTTTATAGCAATCAGTCTGCTCTTACAATCTAATTAGTATGATAGAGATTTCACCTGACTAGTAGGCCTACTTATTCACACTTTCACATGTGCTGCCGATATGATTAGTCAATTAATGTTAGCTGGTCATTTTGTCAGGATAAAAAAAACAGTGAAATTAGTTTTTTTGTGAAAAGTTAATTTTTTTGGCCAATAAAGCTTTTAGCAATTATTTAAAATGCATCTGATCACTCTACACAATAATCTAGAAACAATGTGAATGAACACCACAACAGTTTAAGCAGCAAACTTTGCAAAACACAAAATGTATGTCTCTTCCAAAACTTTTGCCCATGACTGTAGCGAGTCTGAAGACCTTGATTACATTGGTTCAGGTGTGTTTAATTAGGGTTGAAGCTAAACTCAGCAGGACAGTGGCCCTCCAGGAACAGGTTTGGACATCCCTCCCTGTCCTACATCAGCCTGTGATGCAGCCTGTGCTACTTGGAAGCACCTCGGGGCAGCTGGCTTCTCTGACCTTCAGCTACGCCTAGGGTTGCCAACCGTTCCGTATAATACGGAATCGTCCCGTATTTAAGGCATCAATGAAGCGTTCCGTATGAAAGCTATACGGAACGCAGTTTGTCCCGTATTTAAGGCATATGCCGTATGAACAGCTAGACCATACGAATAACAAACTCTAAATTGAGAATTAATCATACTTTTTTGACAAGTGTTTGATTTGTGAACATAGCCGTTCCAGGGAGGCTTTAAGACCAAGCGGAATCCTCTGCCAGCAGGTCGCTCCCGCTTCACAGCGAGCGGGA
>NW_015630557.1:26814-28793 GCF_001515625.1 Sinocyclocheilus rhinocerous
TAATAAAAATAAGATGTGAATAAAATACAGATATGTATAAATATAAATAAAGCACACACACACAAAGGATAAATATGTACAGGTGTGCTATAGATAAAATACTGTAGAATATGAATAGAATAAAAAATAAAGTTGTAGGGATGTACTAGGATGTAGAGATACATAGTGTGTGTGTGTGTGTGTGTATATATATATATATATATATATATAAAATAGGCCTGTGTGTGTATCCCTTATTATGTCCCTTATTTTTCTATGAAAAACCACGATTGTCCCTTATTTTCCTTTTCTGAAGTTGGCAACCCCAGCTACGCCACATCCAGGCTAATTTATTCTTTATGCTCAAACCACACATTGTTGGTTATTCAGTAAAATAATGAATATGAATTTTGCAACAAAAAAAAAACCCCTTCTAAAGGTTTTCTCAAGCATGTTTTCTTTCAGTAAGCCTAATACATTTCACTATGGACTTTTAAATGTTTGTATGAATGGACCATTTGTATTTGCATTGTGTATTTTATATGACTGTATCTTGCTGCAGGAGTATCCTGTCTGTAAAGGTTTTTGGAGATGGATGCAGGACGTTTGTGAGTTCATGGTTAATGCATAAAAAAAGACATACTTCCATCTAGTGGTTAGGAGAAAAAGTAGCATAAATTTAATATATTTGCCTTCATGCTTCTGTACTTGTTATAATACCATGGAATTAGCTAGATACACATAAATACTCAAAAAGACCATCTTGCATTCCCCACCTTTAAATTGAGACATTTCCTTTCCAACAGTTCACTTTTTCCCGATTATAATTTTTTTAAATGTTTGACAATATATATAAAATTCTCTCTGATTAATCTAAAATAGAACACATACATTTATTTGACTTTGATTGTGTTATTTTTGCACTTTTCCTAAGCCTGAAATTATTTATGGAATAAAACACAAAGCTATAATTTTGAAATAATTTTTTCCCAAATATACTGACCAACAAGCTAACCTTGCATCTCCTATCTGACCATCTGAGTGGAGTTTTTCCAAAGGGCCTCCTTGAGACTGAAACATACTGAAACTGAAAGGGAGAAAAACAAAGGCTGGAAAAATATTTATTTAGATTCACTTTAGCAAAAACAAGTGACATCGTCTTTTTCATCATATACTCCCTGATTCAATTGTCTTGTAACAGCTTGGCTTATAACAGTGATAAGCCTCAGGCCTATTACTCAGCTAAAACCAACAACGGTCCCAACCCAAGTGTGTATATGGCTTAAAGACCAGTCAGACATATTACAAAGACCTTGACTAGAAAAGACATTTGTCTATCAATCCAGAATAAGGCTTAAATGAATTTACCACGGTTTCATGTTACCCATAATAACAAAGCTGAAAGTCCTCACCTTAAATTCTGCACAGTCTCTGTGAAAACGTCTCACTAAAACTCGCTAAAATAAAATACGGAATGGGGATAAGAATACCAGAGCTTCCTAAGAAGGGGAAAATAGCAAAAATGCAAAGAACACAGCTGCATGACTTCATGAAAAACACAATCGCGTCACAATTTTCATACATACAAGCGCATCTGAGATAAAGTGTAAAAATACCAGTCTCCTATTTTGGATAAAGCAAAATTCAGCTAGCGTTTCAATAAAATTAACATTCAATATTCCCTGGAAACCAAATGGGTCAAGAATAAAGCAAGATCTCCCAGTGTAGACGTGCCAATGCTTGCACAAGATACATACACAAATATAAACATCTGTTGACTGCAAATAAAAATGTTAATGGAACAGCGTTTCCCTCTTTCCATCTATTCTGAAAAGCATAATTGTTGCTGTTGTTTCTGGTCAATCATTCTTAGGCTGTAGATAAAAATGAGTTGTATAAAAACAAGCACTTGACATGAGGATTAAATGTATCCCCCCTGCCAAAAAAAAAGTCCCTGTGTCTGTGTTTGTATAAGCACGTAGGTCTGCCAGCAAAGTCCC
>NW_015630557.1:32620-90915 GCF_001515625.1 Sinocyclocheilus rhinocerous
AAAAAAAAAGTCCCTGTGTCTGTGTTTGTATAAGCACGTAGGTCTGCCAGCAAAGTCCCATTAGCACGATTGTATGGATGTCTAGCCAGTTTTAACACAGTACAGGTCCTTTAATGTCTTGAGCTCTTCGATAAGAGTCTTGTTCTGATTCTCCAGGACAGCCACACGGTTCTCCAAACACTTCACGTACTCCTTTTTCTTTCTGCGACACTCTCTGGCTGCCTCCCTGCACGCAGACATTCGGAATTACACAAAAATGCAGTTAGCCTTACAATGCAATAAAAACTACCCATATGAAAAAAACCGCAGGATATTATACATTACCAACCAACTTCATCTCGCTAAACAAACTCATTCTCTTGTGCTCAAATACACCCACCTGTTCTTCGCCAGGCGTATCTCTCTCTTCATTTGCGGGTCATCGCTTTTGCCCTGAGAGCTGATAACGGGTGATGTCATGACGACGGTCTGAGGCAGCGAGGAGGAAGAAGAGCGGATCTGATAAGCTTGCATTTCTCCCCCTGCACCTATAACACAGTATCACAGCCACAGTGTGTTCCACATGTACTAAAGCAACAATATGAGCTGATTGCCAAATTAAAAGGTCTTTTTGCCTTTATGTGCCAACCTTGGAGCACCACCTGGTTACTAGGCAGCAGAATCTGTTGTCCGTCGGCGGTCTGAGCGTATTGCAGTATAGTTGGCTGGTTTGGGTTCGAGTTGGTCATGGTGAGAGTCTGCAGGCCTTGTACACCCTCTGAACCAGCACTGGCCAGCTGCAGAGAGCCATTGGATGAAATCGCAACTGCAACAGAGCAAACAAGAACTGTGACAAATGGTTTACGGTATAAAATTGTAAATCTTTTTTATGCAATTGTTTATTACAATTGTGCTCTAGTTCATATAAAATAATAAGAAAATCATGTTTGTGTAAACGACGAACTGCATGGCTATTTGAGTCAATTTTGTCGTTAACAACTTATGCAACCCTTAGCTTTATTTTTGTTGCAAAATACATAGGAAGTTACCACATGATGCATTCAGTACTCAAATAGTATGCTGGCTTGGCTTACAATATTGGCCAGTGCTTGTCTGGTAGATTGGGGTAGGAAGTGAAACGCTTGTTATGGCAGAAGAGGTGGAGCAGTCCTCTTCTCCCTCGTTCTGAGTCGCCACTTCCTCAGCTGATAGATCATTTAGAATCTTCCTGAAACACAAAAAGGAACAGAAGTTTTTGTGTAGTGCCAGAGATGTGCCTGGAATTTGGAGCTTGGCAAATTTTGCTTTTCACTCTACTCTCAGTAACACTGTGTTTGTGTATGATTGAGGACACATAATGAAATAGGGAACAAAAGTATCCAGAAAAAAATTATCTACACAAAGATATTTGTTTATTTTATTAAAAAAAAAAAATTATATATTTTATATATATATATATATATATATATGGGTGAAATATGCTGGTTCTGGCCCGCCTCATTCCATAGTATCAGAGGCAGCTTCTCGGTCTGTGTAAATGAAGTGTCCATGTCGATCTGTGCTTATCTTGTTTTCTACACGAAGAGTCAAAAATCAACTTTCGAGAATGTGATTAAATGTAAATAAATTTATGCTGCATTAAAAAAATTGTCACGCTCACCTATTATGAATACAAAAGGGGTGATAAATGACATTTCTTTGTGATTTTGTCAAAGATTTCCAAAACTAGAACAAAAATCCAATGCTGGAGATAGCACTACATCAATGAAAAATAATTTTAAATTAAAGTCACCATGAAAATTAAACAATTCTTGAAGAATGGACAATTCTTATGTTTTATGGAATGCTATAGTCTTTATTATGAATGATTTAAATGATTTATCTGTCTGATTTATTCATGCACACCACATAATCTTCAATCAAAAACATTAACAACTTCCCCCTTATAACAAAGGCTAGGCAATAATCTCCAGCAGCCTCTCACTTACATATATCATTGTTGTTTGCTAATGTTGTGATCTCAATCAATTCCAGACGGACAAAATCAAACTGCATACTACATTTTTTCTCATTCGAGAAGCCAATTCTCAATCGAGAAGTCACAATAGAGAAGAAAAGAAGAGCAACATTTCTATTACATGGCGACTTTTAACTAAAAATGTCTTCAATCTTTGCTTTCCTACTTTATTAGTCATTAAAGTGTTTTGTGAGTTGTGCGTTTACTGAGGGAATATTTTGGAGCAGATCCAGTTCTTCAGTGTGAGAAGAAGCTGAGAGTCCACCTCACCGACTGGCTCTGATAAATTCAAATTGCTAGATGTGGTCAGAAGTTATGCAAGACCACTGGGGGCTCACATGTGCACCCTCTGATTCTCCAACTACTAGGCAAATGAAGGCTAGTAGGATGCCGGCTTTAGAAGTAATAAAATAATCTGTGTAATTTTGAGGTGCCACTCATAAGGCCCAGCAGAGTCATAAATTATTTGCCCTGGGCCTTTTACCTGTAGGATGGACGCCGAGCCAAGATCTCTCTTGACTTCTGGTTAGATGCTCCACTGTCGCTTGAATCCTGAGAATCATCACTATCCGATCCTTGACCCTAATAAGAAACATTGTTTAAGTGGAGGGAGCCTAAAGTAAAAACAAAGACCAGTTTAAGATCACGCTGTATGAGTGTCTGCACGTTACCTGTGCTTGTGCCAGTGGAGACTGGATAACCGATGACTGCGCTGACTGAATCACACCTTGAACCTGGAACTGACCGCTGGGCAGCTGAACCACAGTCACTGGATTCCCACCCAGGGACATCTTTCACAAGATGATGATAACATGAAACAAGCACTTTTATTGCTGCTTTTTACAAATGCTTAGTCACATATATATAATGCAAATATGTGTAGATAAGTACATACATGAACAGTACCTGTGCTATCTGTGATATGTGAGAGGCAGTTATAGTTGTGGGGATGGCAACAGTTTGATCAGAGCCATTTCTGTTATTCTGCTGGACCTCTTCCATTGCCACTGCAAATCAACAATGAGACAGATTTTGGTCAATATTTAATGTAGATGTGATGCTTTCCATTACCAGTACTTCAGAGCTTCCACAATTTTTGAATTTCCTAGCTCTGTGATTACTAGAATGTACTGTTTACAGAGATTACTTTAAACAAGCAATTTATAACCAGTTATATTTAGAGCTGGTCATAATAATAATAAAACAATCAATAAAAATGTATATTTTTATACTTAATATATTAATTTCCAGGTTATTTCAATCACAATTTCCTCACATTTCTGAAATATCTTTTTAATTTAATTTAATGCCTTGCAAATAACTGTAAAAAAATGTTTGGTAATAAATAATATATATTTTTTAATAATTTGTTAAAGGGAAACAAATTCCCTTTTATTCAATTTTATTATGGATGCACGCGCTTTATTTAACATGTTTTGGACTGTTGAACAGAAACACCTGCCCACTACAAAGATAGAGCTGAGAAGTGCCAGGACAATTTTTAATATAACTCCGATTGGATTCGTCTGAAAGAAGAAAGTCATATACACCTAGGATGGAATGAGGCATATTTTGGTCAATACTTAATGTAGATGTCATGCTTTCCATGACCAGTACCTATATACAGAGCTTGCACAATTGTAAAAACTTACATTTTTAAAAAACATTTACAGAGATTACAGTAAACAAGCAATTTATGACCAGTTATATTTTAGAGCAGACCATAATAAAAAAAGAAATAAAAAGTACACACACACACATATATATATATATATATATATATATATATATATACATATACACACACACGCACACAAAAGCAATATAGCAATTTATACTTTTTTTCCAGGCCCAGAAATAAAAAATTCCTCACATTTCTGAAATATCTTACATTTTTGATTATGTGCATACATTTGTATGCCTTGCAAATAACTGAAGAATGTTTGGTAAAAAAAATAATAATAATTATATAATGTTTGAATAAATATTTAATATTTAAAAATTCATTTAAAATTAGAATATTTAATAAAAAAAACATTTAAAATTCTATGTTCAAATAAAAAAATACAAATTAATGTAAATTGTAAAAGTAAAATTAAAAAATAATAATACCTAGAGATGGGGACCAGTGATTTTTTTTTCAGGCCATACAGAAATCTGAACTACGGGCAGAAAAACTATGTACAATTATATACAATTTTGCAGACTGACAGCACACATGAGAAAACTGAAGAACACAGACTGTTTATATTGTGCTTACGAGATGGTCGGAGTGTGTGTGTGTTTGTGTGCTGAAGTAGTTCTGTGGTCAAACCAGGCTAACAGTCAAAAGCCTTGATTTAGTCACCGTATCCATTTTACCCCAACCCTGAGTCAGTACCTCTCAATCCTTCAGCTCCACCACACACACTTACAGTCCTTTTTTGGGTTGCTTTCTACACATTACTGCTGCAACCTTTCTGCAGTTGTCCTCATTTATGATTTAATTCCAGTAAAATCATGTTAGTACAATAAATGGAAAATAAAGTTACAATGTAATGGGGGGAAAAACAAATAAATACTTAACATGGAAGACACAACTCCTCCTGTAGTAGTAAATCAGATGGAGCTGCTTTGTGTTATTAACAGCGCTCACTTCATGCAGAACCGGATGCTAAATATCGCCCATCAAATACTCACATTCCTCCAAAAAACAAGCAATAACGGGCCAAATTCTATTTAAATAAAGCCAGAATAACATTGCGAGCTATATCGACCTGTTGATGCAACATTTTCGATAATATTGTCTGTTAAAAGTCCGCATTTAAAACAAACAATCTAAGGCTACAGCAGCTAACAGGCTAAATAAAAAAAAACTGTCTTTGATTTCATTTCAAGACTTATCTGTCAAAATACATAAGACTGTGCCGGTATTTATAAGCGGGCTTGTTTCTACTAAACAAAAGCTCCATCACAAGATATGGATAGTTTTTTTAGTGATGTTGCAAATACTTAACGGGTGTCTTAAAGTCTAATTCCCCCATGAGATCCTGATCAAAAGCGCATCTCTAAATAAAGCAAACCGCTGCGGTGTGTTATGAAGCCCGAGAGCGACTTTATGCCGCGCTCTGCAGAAAGTTCCAAGCTAGTCACTGGCACGCAAGTGCCCGCGTCAACAGACGTCAGCGATACGGGGAGCCATTAAAACACCTTCCCGTAAGCGAGTGCTACAACCGAGCGGACGGGCGCCATGACTGCAGCGACAAGTCGGCAGAAGAGGAAAAGTATAAAACAAAAGCAACGCTTTACCTTTAATCCTTTTGAACCGCTTCTGGAAACAATAACGCCGTCTATATAGATGTCAGTATTCGATATATAATTTGTAAAGTAAATTATTTAATAATGCATAGAATAAACCTGGGCGGTTTCCATTGAAAAAATCTAGATGGCTTGAGGGTTTTTTTCTAAAGGCCGCAATAAGCGCCGCCCCCTAGAAGCACGTGTTACGTAAATCTGTATTAAGCTTTGTGATTGGTCAATATCACTGAAAAACAAAAGTGGTCTGGGGACTTGAATGAAACCAATGCAATTTTCTGAATTTCTCTATTCTGCTTGGCAAATAGGCTACTGCTATTCTTAATGATTATTATGAACAGAAAAATGAAATTTTATGGAAACATTCTTAATATAATTTTCCTGTTATACAACCCCAACTATTATCTTGAAATAAATAAATTAAAACACACACACACACAATGCAGTTTGACAATTATCTATGAAATGAAATAATTTTCAATTGACAAGTATTTTACTGAGAAATGTAAACTCTTTTTTTTTTCTCTCCAGAAAGAGGCTGGGATATTAAAGCATTGTGTACTTTCAACAAAAGACTAGATAGATAGATAGATAGATAGATAAATAGATAGATAGAAAATATGACTACAAACTGCAGTTATACAAAACAAACTTCAGAGATGCAAAATAAAAGCTTTTATTATTTTTTCGTGTTTTTCATTGGAGTATAAAACAATTACAGTAACCAATGTACAAAAAAGAAAGAGATGTGAACCAACAGGGAAATGCTTGCTTGCATAATCATGACTTTCATTTAAATACATGAATGACTAAAAGAAATTGTAAAGATCACATTCTTATAATTTGAATACGATATTTTAATCTTATAATTAAAAATGATATAAGAATTGAACAGAACATTTTAATCAACACAGAAGAGTAATATGCATTGTCCAAATAAAAAAGTCATATTCTCATTTTATTTCATAGCAAGCAAATCATCTGCATTTTATTTATAAGTGTGTGCGTGTTGCCTGATGTGTACTTTGAAATGTAACTGCAGCTGGTTGCATAATGTGTGAAACATTTCTTTTGGTTCCAGCACTTAGCTGGCATGATAGATTATTAATTAACTGAACTGACTGTGTCTAATTTTTTGTCCATATTAAGACTTGATTAACACTTATGTAAATGACCAATAAAATATTTTTATTTTAAGAACAAAATCATTGCAAACATGAAAGTGAATATTTATAAATGAATATCTTCTCCGTCCTGGAAAGCACTATTTCCCTGAATGCCCCATGTAAAAAGCTCATTTACTCGCTTGTGCTTTCATCACATAAACTCAGCTCTGATGCCATTAATGACTGAGAATGAGAGAATACATTTCATGACAGCGTCTCTGATTTGGGAAAAGGTATTGTGGAACTCATCAACAAACAAATGAACTTTCAAAGCTGTGACCATATATACACAACCCCAGAATGGGGTTAGGCTAACATACTGTAGTGATCAGTTGTGTAAGGACTCTGAAAATAGTCTTTCAAGCCCCCACAGTGCTTGACTTTATCATGCTTACATCTTCAAGACTTGTACATACCGTAAGATTTCTGAATCTGAATTATAAAAAGAAATGCATGACAGAGAGATCTGAACACAGACTTCAACCCATCACATTTCTGATCAACCAGAAAAGAACAAACAGAAACAGAGCAACCTATTTACAGTAAGTCTTCAACTTCAGACCCCCGCTCAGCTACGAAGGGATGTCAGTGACAGTAGTTAATATTCATATTCATTAAAAAATTTGACAGAATACAGCAACTAACTTACAGTAGAGTAGAATTTCTCATCTGTACACAAGCAATAATTTACAATTATTTATGGTTTACAAGAAGTTAGTCATTCCTAGTAAAAATGTCTATAGTACAGGAGACAGCAACTGTCCTTTAAAGATCCTTTGCCGAACATGTAAAATCTATGCCTTTGTACAGTTAGGTGTTCACGAGGGGCTTGCTTGTACAGAGAGTCGTGTTATTTTATAGTTGTTTTGTTTTATTGTACAGATGCCTGAAATCCTTTTTTTTTTTTTTGCCAGAGGTTTAAATGGCTTGTCCTGATGTGTATAAGCACCTTTAGATGAGAGCAAAAATAGAGCTATACGTACCTCAGTTTGTGTTTGGTTTGGGCTTGATGTGTGATGAGGTCTGCAGTTGGTAAATGCTCTTGTCTGTATGAGTGTTTCTTACTGTTAAATGGTGAGACGTGAACTCAACGAATGTGTGATTTGTAAATGTAGGCATTGAGGTTAGAAACTAAGCAATTCATAATTAAAATGGTTGTGGACCGTCTTAAATAACCTGATGAATATAGATTAAAACGAGAAAAAAAAAAAGTTAAATACTTTTGTGTATTACATTGCACTTTTGTCTAGTACAACTGTAGATTGTGTTTTGTAAATACTGTAGAACTAAAACAAATTAAAAGATGCAAGTTTGTAACCAGGAGAGCTCCATATCTGAAATAAATTTTGTTAAAGCCCCAGTGGTAAGATTTAAAATGCTAAATGTTTCCAGAACTGACAGGGCAAACTGAGCTGACAGCTGCAGTCTCTATAGCACATCTGTGTCTTAACCAAAATGATGGTGGATGAAACTGTGGGTTTTGACCTGGGTAAGGGCATTCTATGAACTCGAGCATTACAGAAATGTCCTATAATCAATACTGCCCTTGAGAAAGGCACTTAACCCCAGGTTGCTCTGGAGGGACCGTCCCTGTGTTATAAGTATACTGTAAGTTGCTTTGGACAAAAGCATCTGATGAATGACAAATGACCAGGGGAGTATTGATAACCCTATTACACCAATGCTGTCCTAAAAATGTTTCATTTTAAAGCCCTGTAACACACAGCACCATTAATAAGTTGGGTTGCAGATCAATTCTGAGTGTATATTCAGAATCATTAAATGCTAGATCCTAAAAGGAATTAATCTTCCATTCATGGCGTCCTAGTCTGTTCATTAACTTGATTACCACACTACTAAACATCCCAAAAGAATTGCAACAACACTAATTTAAGATACAGAATTTATATTGCTAAACCTACATAATTACTTGACTGATCAATGCGACTCACGTCTTTTGTAGTCCATCCATCAAGACCTCCTATCATTTATTTTATCAATCATAATAGTATAAATTACAGTTTATATTGCACTTTTTATTTTTAAGATTTCACTTTGTCTCCCTTTTTTCACTTAGTTATTCTGAGTATTGACTCCTGAAATCGTTTCCATTGATTCCAAAAACTTGGAATCAGAATAAAATATTTTGGAATCAAACAACCCAGGCGAAAACTTACAAACTGAGGCTTTAAGCTCCTTTTAATTAAAAAAAACAAAACACTAGTTAGTCAGTGCTAGAAAGGAATGCGTTTGAGTAGAAAAATCAGCTAGGTAATTCAAGTAAATTTAAATCATGACCAAGAACTGGACAGACAGTAAGTGGCATTTTGCTGAGAAGGGGGGTTCTGGGAGAGAAGGTAGTGAGGAATAAGGGAAATTCTATTATAGTATCCCTTCTCCAAAACAGTAATCTCACACATTTGTATTTTTTGTTCAATGACACCTTATCCCTGAAAAAACAGGGCCAAGTCTGTCTGTATATGAACCCAATCCCAGTTGTGAGGCCAGGCTCCATAGCACCTTTCTAGTAAGCCTTTGTCTCGCCCATAACCCAGCTCACATGTTGTATGCTACGTATATGGGGTCCAACTGATCTGCCAGGAAGGAGTCTCTCAAGTGCATTCGCTGCTTTTCTCCTCTGGAGTTTATGGGGATGACCCCAGGGTCAACGATAACCACTACACCCACAATCAGATGGTGCTCCTCTAAAACCACATTGGTTACCAGCGGAACCAGGTCTAAAGCATCCTGCTCTGATCCGCAGAGTTCAGCCACCACCACCAGCAGATTTGTCCAGGTGAACACGGCACTGCAGGGGGAAAGACCAAGTAAGAGATAATGGATAGCATGATTGAAAATTAAGTAAAGAGCGTGTCGCTGGGATTTTACCTTTCACCAATGCTGCGATGGGCGCGTGATACGCTGGTCTCGATGTCAATTGGATGATATCGCAAACCTCTCAATTCTAAAGTCTCATCCAGAGAGCCCACCACAAACAGGGCATCATGGCGATCTAACAAGCAAGAACATTTTTTACAAGAATGCATGTGCCTTTATCTCATAATTAATGTCTCTTCAGTCAGAGACCACTAGTAACAATATCTAAATTTAAAAAAAATATATTTTTTTCTTTATTAGTGAAAGTGCAGAATCTAAGAACTTTTTTTGTTCAAATATTTTCAGAATCCTAAAACTTTTTTTTTGGTGTACATTAAAAAAAAATCTTCAATGTGGACTCAGACTTTAGCATCACACAAACACTATGTCGCCCTCATCAATCTGTCATGAACACTTTGCCATTAATTCAGCCATTTTTATTTCTCTCTCTCACCTCCACTGGAGTCTGTGAGTTCAGTTCTCTTGACAAAGCCCAGGTATCCAGTTTTGGCCCAGAGCGTTTGAGGATCTCCAAAACTCAGCTTAGTGTTAAAGTGGTCAGCCTGCAGATTTTCCTCTCCGTATATAGTGTAGTATCCTGTTGCATTGTGTGGACTATTTACCCAAATCTAGGAAAGAAAGAAGTGTATTACTGGATAAGAAATCTAATCTATTTTGATGAACAATAAAAAATCCAGGTAAATAACACTTATCTTGTATCATTTCCCATCAAACTGTAGATTTCTCAAATTATTAGCCAAATTCTTATTCTTTTAAAAATTAGCCTTAGCAAAACAAAGGAGTCACTGTATCCCAAAAACAACTCTCCTATGATTGTTAGTATACAAATAAAAGAAATTAAGAATGTTTCAAAGTGTGTTATAAGGTAGTTAATTTTCTAAAAATGCACAAAGCTGAAGAAACACCCAATTATTATTTACATATGTAAACGCACCTCTCCCAGGTGAGAGTCCCCTAGCGGTCCTCTAGTTTCTGGATTGACTATGATCACCCTCACACCAGGAAGAATCTAAAAGAGGGAGAAAGAGTACTAACAATATTTTCAATTTCATTTATGCTTGATCAATCAGTGGAAATGTGCTTACTGTTCCAGACTCCATGAGAGGAAGAGACTGAGGTGCTCCTCGCTCTACTAACCTCACCCTACAACACAATCACACCATCATCAGTGTTGTACAAAGAGAAAGAGTGTTTATGACATGATATAATCACTTAGGGCCGGGAGGAACCAGCAGCTCTGAAGCTTTTTTCATATTTGACATGGATAGAATTCTGCACTATTTAAAACAGTGAAAACTGTGTGATTTCTGCACTATTAACGGCACCAAAAGCAATTCCAAATGGCCAAAAAGTGAAATTTCACACATTTTAACACACAAAACACACCTTTTAATATTTAAACACTGTATGTTTCATGTGTGTGTTTATCTGTGTTTGTCTTTATCTTACCGGTCATGTCGGAGGGACTTCATGTCCACATACACAGTTGAGGGGTCTGGTCCAGTGGTACCCTGTGAAAAACACAGAGATCAGCTGCACATCAAATAACCAACATCACATATCCAAAACCTCCCAACAATGCATTTATTTGTAACATAGAGATGATAGATCACTGAGAAGAATATTGTTGCCTATAGTAGGTGTAAAGGAAAATCAATTTGCAGAGTTTGAACTTCAGATAATTTACCTGAAGGCAGATGGCCAGGTTTACTCTCGACCCAAAAGCAGTGCTGACAGCCCGCATGGAGAGTCCGATGTCTTTGAACAGTTTGGAGAAGGAGTGTGTAAGAGCCAAGCGTGGACGCTCCTCAGCAACCACCACACAGCTCCTCACACATGACAGGTTCACACCACGTGCCTGAAGTCAGATGGACACAAAGAATATTAGAAGAACATGTGAAGATCAAAAAAAGATTGTATGGACAAAAACAATTCTCCAAAGTATCTTTTGTGTTTTGCAGTAAAAAGAAAGTCATATAGGTTTGGAATGACATGAGGGTGAGAATGATGATGGCAGAAGTGTCATTTTTGGGTGAACTATGCCTTTAATGGTGGGTAAATATGCATGTGAGCATACCTTCAGTATGTCTGTCTGTCCGCCTAGGCCCTTGGTGCAGAGCTCCATGACAGAATAGGAGCAGAAGGTGTCTCTGATGCGGTACTGACTGAGCGTGCCCAGCCACAGGGTCAGTGAGATCTCCAGCTCCATAGGAGGGATCAAGATGGACTGATGACCTGAGTATACACTGTAAAACACAGGCACATTTCAGGTTTATAATACCTTCAAAATACATTCATATCCATTCTGAAGAGAACAAGCCATTGCATGAGATGACACAATGCTGCGAGTCATTTTATGTTAGTATGAGTCATTTGTATGTGACTGTTTGTGTGTATCCATCTGTTACCTCGCAAGGCACCAGAGCACAAAACCAAGTCCACAGTAGGGGTCGAGGCAGATGGCGATCTGGCGAGAGGAGTACAGCTCACACTGTAGCTTTATAGAGCGACAGAGAACGCTCACCGCCGCATGAGAGACCTGATAGGCAGCCAGTCAGAGAGGGGTGTCTCAAATGTACTGTACAACTAAGATTTGTTTTAAGGCAGAGGGAGATATTTGCTACAGTAGGGTCCAAAACGTCTAAGACAACATGGAGAATCAGGAAATCTAATTTAAATGAAAATGTTTTGCGATTTTAAATGAGAAAAGCTTTTTCACTAGTGGTCTCAGATTTTTGGACACCACTGTGTATTAACAAATTCCCATACAGGTAAAACATCTCTGATTGGTCAGTTATTCAATGACCCTGGTGTTAAAGGTTCACCAAAACTGCCTAAGATAACTAAGAAAAATCTATTGAGATCTATTGAGAAAAATCTCTCACCTTCACTCCTGTCAGCATGCCTGTGGTTGAGACACTGAAGTCCATATAGGCAATCATCTCAGCATTGGGCGGTTTGTAGATTGTGGGAGGTCGTTTGCGCGGCAAGTCATCTGGGGAAAACCATGGATATGTTACTTATGGATATATTTCTAAGCTTGCCGCCTAAGTAAAGTCTGAAGAATTTAAAAAAATGTTTTTTTGTTCCTTTTCCTACTGTTTCTGTTCCTGAAGTCTCTTGCAGTGCACTGTACACTTGTGTAATGTAATATAATTTAATTTAGTTTAAAATGCATTCCTTTTATTAAAATTTTACTCAAAAATGTCCAAATGTCTAAAGAATTACTGATGTAGAGCAGGACATTTTCCTTGCTTGCTATGCATGTTACTGGACAGTTTATGTTAGTTAACGTTGTTATTTTATGTAACATGGAAACTTGTTAGTGCTTAAAGTGACTGTATTGTGGTGATGAGTCTGCTATTAGTCAAGCTGTTACACAAAACTAAAAGTTGTTTCAATGAAAGAGCAAACCCTTGATCCAATGTATATGCTAAATTATCATATCATATGACTTGAACCTATTATTATACATGTAAAGTACAGAATGTTCTACACAGTAGCTGTATTGAAAATTGACTGGTATGTGTTACCTGTGTCTATTATGATGGGCCATGTTTTTATGTTGACTGTAGCTGCTGCTTCTTTAGATCTGAGGATCTTCGTTAAAACCTGAGTAGTGAGAATGCAAGCAGCCTTGCTGACCTGAGGAAACCAGGAGAGAGATGCAACAAAAGTGAACCATGTGTTCGGCTGCTGAAAAGCCCTCACTAGTTCAAATAAAACACAACCAAATAAAGGTGTTAAGAGATGCAAACACAGAGACTTACATCGATGATCATGCGGACAGTGGGCAGAGTGGCAGAGAGGTTCTGTGGGTGTGGAGGCCTCACGGTGACAGGAATGCAACCAGCATACAAACAGCCATAAAATGCTGCGATCAGATCTATACCTGCATACACAGAGAATTCATATGCAGCGCGTGATCAACTGAAAACCCCTTGCATATTGTACTTTATTTTTAAATCATTATATAATATATTATTAATGTATCATTATTACATTATAATTCTAATTTAATTATTTTTATTCATACATTCGTTTTTTATGATCATTTTCTATCTTTACTTCTGGATTTACACATATATATATATATATATATATATATATACTATTACATAATTTATTAATATTTCGAATGACCCTTTTTATATTTTCAGTTTTCATTTAAATTTTTATTTTAAGTTTTAGTCATTTTGTTTGTAATATGTATTGCTTTTAGTTTTTTTCTTTTCTATTTAGCTTTAATGTATATTTATTTGTTTTAATTTCAGTTTGTTATCAAAGCAAAATTTTTTGCCGCTTTGCCTTTAAGGCACAAAACATCCTCTTCACATGTGAAATGAGAAAGAGCACTTTTCTGCAATAACCCTTGACTTTTACTCCAATATAGTTTTTTAACTGTCCCAATCTTTCAGAAACAACCAAAACAGGACAAAGTATGTGTGATTTACCTGGTGGATACAAAAGCACCACATTCTCTCCGATGTTAATACCACTTCTCTCCATGAGAGCAGCGGCAATCTTCTCTGCTCTTTTATGAAGCTGAACACATGTAGCTGTACATACTGCCACTCCCTAGACAGAGAGAGAAAGCATATTATAGGCCAGCAAATCAGAAATTCTAAGTGAGGATTTTATCAAGGTTTTTGTTGTTGTCGTTTTAACCTTTGCATTCAAAAGTACATAAAGCGTATGGTCAGGATCGGTTTGTGCTCTCCACTGTAAAGCCTCTGTAAGGAAATGATGCTAAGAAAGACAAGACAGACAGTTCATCATCAAAAACATCAAATATATAACATCAATAAAACATTAAATAATGGTGTCATGCCAAAAAGGCATGTGATTGTGCCATAATGATCACAGTGCCTACCATCATTGTAGGCCACATGCACAGCTGCATCCACACGAAAGCATTAAAAAACCACGCAATGCATTTAAAAAAAACTGCTTCAAAATAAACTGAATGCATTATTTACTTGCTGTTATACGGGCTTACAATACAATGCAAGACTAAGTTTACCTTCCTGACCAGGTCTTGGTCCTCTATGAGTCCCAGATCTCTGCCTGCAGCCTGTGCAATTCTTTTCCCAGCAACCAAATTACCCACCATGATGGAGGCAGGGCCGACACCAACTATGAAAGACATAAAAACAGGACAGAAGACTTTGAGAAAAACATCACATGCATGAGATTTTCACCTCCAGATTTTAGGGTTCCCTCGCCTCCAAGATCTCCATTTAACCCCTGTATACACACCTGGTTGTTTCTGACGTGGCTTGGGCATGTTGGTGACGCAGGTGTGGGGACACATGAGGATGTTGCAGGGGTGCAGCGCCCCCTCCAGGAAGAGTTGCTTGGTGTCTGAAATGTGAATGCCCCCTAGGGGAGTTTTGGGCAGGGTGTTTGCAGGAACCAGTGCAAGACAATACAGTCCCACCTGATGAATACTGTCAATTGCCTAAAGTTGTGAAACAATACACAAAGCCACCAACACATAAATAAATAAATCATACATAAAAGATTATCAAACATTTGTGTGTTCACCTTAACAATGAAATAACTTTTATGTAAGTAATAATAAGACACTGTTGTGATTTTATTTTAACCATGGTAGACCACTGACTGCTAACATGCAGAAAAATATCCTGATATTAATCAGAATTTTACCATATTCAACTTAAATGCATTAACCTGACTGGCATAACCAGATAAAGCCAACTAAGACCATTTATTATTTATATACTATCATAGTATTTACTAATATTTTGAATTATCTTTTCATTTTATATTTTTATTTTACATTAGGATTAAATAATTCTGTGTGCTTTTGACATTTTTATTAGTTTTTTCTATTTAGCTTTCATTCATTTCTTATTTCAGCTTTTGTTTTATTAATTTTAGCACTGCAACTTTATTTTATTTCAGTTAGCTGCCACGACATTTTTTTCCATGTAATATTTTAATTAATTAATTTTTTCAGCTTTATTTCAATTAAAGGAAACGCTTTGTAATCATTTTTGTTTTAGTTAACAATTACAACATAGATTTAGATAATATAAATAGCTTTAAATAATTTATAAGCATTAAATAATCATTAAATAATTAGCAATATTTAATATAAATACTACAAACGATTTTTCCAGCAAAAGATAAAGTCAATAGCACATTGGCTTCACTGTACCATGTCATTTTATCATATTTTAAAGTATAAAACTATCTATATTACAATTACTGTTGTAATTTGTCTGTACCTGAAGAACCCGACTCATCCACTGGAAGCTGTCTTCTTCACTGGCATCAGGCCTCTGCTCTGCTACAATTACTATCCTCTCATCATAGAACACAGTCACTGAGAACACAGCAATCCTACAAAACACACAGACACATTTTTGATTAATATTTACTCTCATTCAAATAAATTGTAAGACTACATGTTCTCTCTCTATTCAAATGGGAACCCTGACCTTCCTCTGTACACAGTTTTGACTGGTTCCACAGCTAGTGCAGTCGCTACCAGATCATCAGCATTGTGACGACGACCACTAACCATTAGCAAGCCCTCATTCTTACCCACCACAAATATCAGACTACCCTATTGAAGAAAGAGAGGGGAAAAAATTGATTTTAATGCATAAAAATGGCACTGTCTCTCTCTTGTTTTCCTTTTTCAGACACTCACCGGTCCAACAAACCCCAGTAATCCTGACCGCACAAATGGGATTTCACCAATTGGGGTGCCACTAGCGTTGACTGGGATAACCTGCGAGATTTGAGGAAAAGGCCCAGCGAGAAAGCCCCAGCATTATTCCATAAAAATATGTTTATGGTGTGTTAATTCAGTAAAAAAAGTTACATCATCAGCATTGAGGGTTGATTTTCATACCTCAAAGGTGTTTTTAGTGACTCCAGACAGGCCATAGTACATGGTTCCACCAGCACGAGAGTTCACGACGATCTCTCCAATCTCGTCCGTTTTACAGAGCATGGGCGGTCCATCCGGTTTCACAATGCACATCAATGCTACAATACACATAAACACACATGCTAACTTCATGTATGCACGACAAACATATTTTAAACTTTGATAGCATGGTATTATGAACTGGATTTTTCTCTGAAGGAAATGTGTGTGAGAATACCATTGTATTACCATGGTCTATAATCCTACAGTAATACCATGATTATTTTTGTGTGTGTGTGTAGACATGCAAATCACACACAAAAGATTCAGTGACAAGTTTTAAATAATTATGATTTTTTTAAATGTTTTTGAAAGACGTCTCTTGTGCTCACCAAGGCATTTATTTGTTCAAAAATACAGTAAAAGCAGTAATATTGTGAAATATTATTACAATTTAAAATACCTTGATCCTTCAGAAATCATTCTAATATGCTGTTTTATTGCTCAATTATTTTCAATTATTATTGGTGGTCAAATATTAATAATGGTTCTTATTATCTTTTTTGCTACTTAATATTTTTGTGGAAAAAAAAATTATACATACAATGCATTCTTTGATGAAAAGAAAGTTGAAAATAATTATACATAAATATCTAAATAATAAATATCTCTCACTTTTGATCAATTTAATGTGTCCTTGCTAAATATAGTATTTCTTTATCTTATATAGACCAAACTTTTGAATGGTAGTGTATCACAGTTTCTACAAAAATATTAAGCAGCAAAAATTGCATTCAACATTGATAAGAAGAAGAAGTGTGAGAACCAAATATATTAAAATAGAAAACAGGTCTTTTAAATTGTAATAATAATATGACTGTTTTACTGTACTTTTATCAAAAACCTTGGTGAGCATTAAAGAGCATTCTTTCAAAAGCATTTTAAAAATCGTAATCATTCCAAACTTCTGATCGGTAGTGTGTGTACAATTATCATTAGTAGCACACACACACCTCCGGGCATGACGTGTCCCACATCCTGGACGGTGAGAGCAGAGTTCTTGTCTTCGGTGTTGACCCTGATGACCCCATGGCTCAGCCCAGTCATGGACAGGACGGCTCTTGCTGGAAGAGGAGCACCAGCGACCCCAGGCCTGGAAAAACATCTCATAATCAAGAAACAAAGAACTAGTGCTTTTAAAAAGGGATGCCTACAGGTTGTCAAAAAATGATATACCTCCGTATGGCAACAGTCATGGCCTCAGGTGATGTAGCACATGGGCAAATGACCTCTGGCTTCAAACCATGAGCCTGGAATACGTTTAAAAATGCATCACATGATGAAACTGACCCTAAAAAGAAAGAGATGGAGATACAGAGAGATGAAAAGAGTCAAATTGTTGAATATGAATATTAAATGAACATCCTCTCCCATGGAGTCTCTGCAGGAGGTCTGGTAGTGTAACTCACAAGGATTGGCTCCGTCAGCAACAATTAGCATGCGCAAGGAGGCCAGACTGGTGTCTCTCTGTTCTCTGTGAGCCATCATCGCCCAATGCAGGTCACGACACTTTACCAGGGCAACCCGTGCTATAGAACCAGACATTTTTCATATCAAAACAAATGTGTGTAGATGACAGAAATACATTTGGTCGAGTGTTTCTTGTACCTTTGTGTATGTGTACTCGCTGTACCCAGGACTGTGGACAGGCCTTCATTACTGCATATGGAACACTGATGGTGTGGATTCGGTTCATAATACTCTGAAATACACACAGATATGAATGCTGGATGAATGCCTTGAAAACTGCCAATAAAATGACATACAACTTTAAGTACATCACTGTAATATCTGGTGTGCTGCCTTTATGCTGATTTGATTAAAAACATTGTCCAATTTCATTATTGTTTTACAGTAATGAGATTTATTCACATTACAGTAATTTAAGTGTTTTTGAGGTGATGTTTAATAGTAAATGCAAAAAATCGCGATCTTATTTTATATAATAATAAAAATAATTTAAAATAATAAAAAATACAACTAGCCACACAAATGTATGTATGCATATATACACACACACACACACACACACACACTTTCATCCAATTTTATGCCAATAATATGCAATTCATCCAATTATAATCTCACTAGTTTCAGTCAGATTTTAGTGTTTTTTTTGTGTGTTTTTCAAATCACATCTGTTATTACGTCTGCAGTAGGCAGATCAACGTACCTTGTTTCTGAATAAATCTGTAGTAACAGCATTGATGGCACATACACATTTCTGTCACTCACCGTGAGAACTCCATGCCACAAACCCATGTCCTTCTTAAAGTCCAAAACATTCACCAGTGTTTCACCTGTATGCAGACGTATTTTGTTACATCTCCAAATGAGCAGTGCATAAAGCTACATAGCTGTTTTTTTTGCTTTAGTGTAGGCTGCAACAAAAGGATGGTGTTTTCATAGCAACAGCATCACTCACCCTCACAGTAGTTACAGGCCTGAGTGAGTGCCTGGCAATGTGTTAACATGGCAACTTTTGAAACCGCAACACCCATCACTGTGCCCTCTTTACTGGCCTTATACTGCATGAGAGAAAGAGAGAGGAGGATATTTACATTCAACAAATATACACACACGGAAACACATAAACATGCACATGATTTTACCTCTATGTATGCCGTGTCTGTGTTGGCTGTTGGTATGTGAGGCTGCCAGTCTTTCGAAGGCTTTGTGAGGTATTTGGAGTCCGTCACCACCCACTTTAACCTGGGCCAGCCTATCAGAAACCCAACTATTTTTAAATTCATCATAAAATTGCCATCACTGACTGACTTTTAAAAAGGAAATGGATCAGTAATTTGTGCGTGTGAAGTCTCTGACCTTTAAACTGCAATATTTCTCCAATGGGGGTCTTGGGTAAACCCTTCAAACAGATCTCACTAGTCAAAGCCAGACCCACCCCGCAGCTACCTAACAAAAAACCAACCTGGCTGCTCCCAGCATCCTGTAAACACATGGAAATGATTTCAACCACATTATCAATATGAACTGTCAGCATCCCATTTGACTTTGAAAGCTATGTATAAAATATACTATAGATAATTGTGTGGCTACCTTTCGGGATAACGGAACCTCTATGGGCACAGGAATGACTTCAGCCAACAAACAGCCATAAAACGCAACCCAGAACATACCAGGGTCACTGTTAGGATACACCAACGCCACCTGAATCAATAAAAAGACATTGCTTACAAATAATTAAAGTGAAATGGCAGCATTTTTTAAAATAAATGTTGCTTCTAAAAATGCATGCTGCTCATAGCTAGTCTCTCCAGGATTTCACAATTCTGCCATTGCAGAATTTAATCAAAAATAAAGCCAATACCACATTATTTGCAGCAGCGTGCATTTTTCTCTTATTTCTGCAATTTTCCCACAAAAACCAGTAATCTGAGAGGGGGATTGCAACATTAGCAATCACTAATAATACCATTATAAACTGCAAAAGGGCATAAGCAATATTACACAATAGACAATATAATTGTTTATTCGTATAAACTTGAAAAGTATTTACAGGTAATTGTACAATTACTGTCACTGACACTAATTACATCATGATTATTGCTTGGTTTTCATTACAAAACATCTAAAAAAAAATGCTGCAATTTTTAAGAAAAACCACAGCAAATTCAGCCATTTTCAGCTGCAAGTCCTGGTGGGACTGTATAGCAATGTTAAGTAAAAGAGTGTGTTTACATCAGTGTTGTTATTGTTAACTAAAACTATATAAAAAGAAATGTGTTAATTTAAATAAAGCTGAAATAAAATAAAATATGAATATTAGAAATGTATATTAAATATTTATTAATATTGTGGCAACTAACAAAAAAAATAAGTTGAAGTTAAAGTACTAAAACGAAACTTAAAAATAAAGCTAAATAGAAATATTAAATAAACTAGGCCTAATTAAAATAATAAAAGCACATAAAATTACTAAAACTACAATTAAAACTGAAAATAGAAAAATAAAAGGTAATTCAATAGATTGATAACTACTATAGTAGCATATAAATAATACTAAAATAACATTGGGTTACGTGCACAAACTTAAAAAAATGTAAACATTTGAATTATATTATTATTAAGTTTTTTTACCCGGTCTCCTGGTTTGAGGATCTGCTCATTTTTGGTTCCCAGCTTGTTGAGGAGAGTGTAGGCCAGCTTTACACTACGACTCCACAGTTTCCCTGTCAATTACACGCCAATCTCTCAGTTGCAAAGCCCATGCACCTCTCTTGCCAATCCAAGCATCTGCTTTCAATCAAGATAAGTGTTTTGCAGGTGACCTTGCTCAGTCTTACCATACGTAAGTGTATAAAGTGGTTTTCCTGTGATATCCAGTGCTGTGAGGGCCGGGCTTTTGCCTTGTGTGGCACCCCATCGAGCTAATGCTGCCTGAAGAGCAGGAGGCCAGTTACTGACCACACCCAACGGCTCCCCCTTCACCGGGATTATCTGCCGGCCTTCTGGCTTCGGGGTGTTAGGATCTGCCTGAGGAACTGTGGAGGAAGAAACACGTTGATCCAGATTATTGCAGCTTGCTTTCAGAGATGTTTTCTGAACTCATTCATTTACCTTCTACGATCTCCTCTTGGTCATCCATGAAGAACTCACTGAGTGGTGGGCGTTTGGGTCGTTTTAGCGTGTTTAG
Organism: Sinocyclocheilus rhinocerous; assembly: GCF_001515625.1. Classification (NCBI taxonomy): domain Eukaryota; kingdom Metazoa; phylum Chordata; class Actinopteri; order Cypriniformes; family Cyprinidae; genus Sinocyclocheilus; species Sinocyclocheilus rhinocerous. Next base: position 53,596 of record NW_015630557.1, read on the forward strand.
CAGCTGCTGAATCTTCGTGGACACACGACTCGACACAGGAACACCTACACCAGGAACGGGGTCAGGCAGGGTGGGATGAGACAGACGAACAAACACACACTCACGGACACTTTCAACTGACCTGGGAATTCGTAAATCATGACTAGAGCGTATGTATGAACGTATAATATACGTAATTACACTCTCCTACAGTGGTATTATCAGTTCTGGTCCAAAGATGTCAAGATACACAATGGCTTATAGATCAAATTAAATATAAAATCAATATACGTAAAATTATATATACACCACCATTCCAAAGTTTGTGGTCAGTAAAATGTTAAGACTTTTATTCAGCAAGGTCGCATTAAAGTAAAGAGTTTTACAGTGATACAAAAAATTATATTTTAAATGAAATTCAAAGAAGCCTGAAAAAAAAAATCCACCAAAAAAAGCTTTAACATTGATAATAATAACAAATGTTTCTTGCATCAAAATATGCACCAAATCAGCATATTAGAATGATTTCTGAAGGATCATGTGACACTGAAGACTGGAATAATGGCTGCTGAAAATTCATCTTCGATATCACAGGAATAAATTATGCTTTTAAAATATATAAAAATAGAAAACAGTTATTTTAAATTGTACAAATATTTCACAATATCTCTATTTTGCTGTATCTTTTTATCAAATAAGTGCAACCTTGGTGAGCATAAGAGACTTCAAATCATTAAAATACATTTTACCGATCCTAAACTTTTGAACGGTAGTGTAGCGTTAGTGGTAGTGTATCTGTATCCGAGATATTTTTGTATTCTTCTATACAAAAATACTAAAGGGCTTTGGAATTTATGATACATTTATGAGGATTTTTGGAAATAACAGAAGAATTTTAACTATTGATGACTACAGCTTTGATGTGTTATGAAGGATCAGGACTGAGTAAAACCACATGTAAACAGAGATGGAGGGATGAGTGATCTACTATTATTTATTTATTTTCCTAAAGAAGTGCAGGGTTTCACTTGGGTTCACATTCTCTCTGAGTAACACATATATAGTATACAAACACAAACACACAGTTTTAAAGCCAACCTACAGGACATGTCTATGACCAATCATTACCTCTGCCAACTCTTCTCACTGACAGAGAAAAGCAACATGACACAAGTGGATAAAAGGTGGAAAAGAAAAAAGAAACGGGATGCGATTAATGAAGCAATCAAGCACAGCATTCATAAAGACTAATTGAAATGCCCCTACTGAGATGTTAACTCAAAGTTCTGAGAGGCATGAAAAGAAAGTTATGAAAAGGCACTTAAAGATTGACATACAGTACATTACATTTTGAGAGCATGTATGTCTATTGTAGCACATTACAAATAAATGTTTCTTTATTTATCTCTCTCTCTCTCTCTCTATTACTCTCTTTTCTCCTGCACACACACACACTCAGTACCGTCTGCTGTCTCCATCATGCTGGACCGGCTCTGGCCTCGACTCATGCCTCGCACCACGGCGTTGGAAGGCAGATCCACACGAGAGCCTCTGGCCTGAGCTTGGGATGGCATATCAGGGGGCCCGACTCCTACTGGATCTGGTACAAAATAACATAATATTACTCACTCATACCCAACCCAGCTAAAAGTTTTAAAGATATCATACCCTATCTCTTAAAGTAATAGTGGACCCAAAATGAAAAATTAATTTCTAATAACTTTGTCCCTCCAAACCTGTAAGGCTTCTTTTCTTATGTGGAAAACAAAGGGCAAATTTAACAGAATAATGTTTGTACCGCTTTTTTCAATCCAATTGTGAACTATTCCTTTAAGCGTCTTGTTAAACTCTGTGCATTCAAGTACTGCTTTCAGCATATGCTTCCTTGAATTGCTTAAACTGGGGATAAGCCCAAAAATATTTTAAAGACAACAAGAAATCAAACAGCCCCTATTTACTTTATTATTATACATGTCTAGAATACTTCATTTTGATTTATCTAACATTCAAATATTTCTATATAATGTCATCTAAACTGTGTAAGTGACATTGATTTCCTACATATAGTACTCTACTGTTCAAAAGTTTGGGTCAGTAAGATTTTTATTAAAAAGAAATTAACACTTTCCTGTCACGATACCTGGACAGTGCGTGGCCTTGAGAAGGGGGAGGTAATGTGAGAGTAGGGTTGGCCACCCCACTAACAACTGCTGCTTCTGTCTCTTTTTTCTTATCAAGAATTGCATTTATTTAGACGCAGAACGTCTTTACGACCACATCAAACAGGAGACTTTTCAGACGCGCACTCCAACTTCACCTCAGCACCAGGTGCTAGTCAAATGCGGAAAATGTACAGGTGATGAGGGAGCTTCAGTAGAACAACAGTGAACTGCGGGTCAGATGAGATTTTGTCAGGCCATATGTCAGTAAAAACGAATTTTCCTGTCCTGTCAGCGGTTATACTGTGCTCTTCAATTGTATGCACTAATGCAGCAGCACGTGCTGTGCATTTCATATTAAAGCGCAAAAGAAACTATGAGCATGCAGTGTCGTAGTTATGTCATCAGTTAAAGTTACCAAAAAGGCAATTAAAGCTGCCTTAAATCTGTGCATACATGTATTTATTATATGAGTCACATTTAAGATCGTGTCTCTGAAATGCATCCTGGAGCGCCCCAGCACTGTCTACCTCATCTAACACACTCAACTCCTCAGCTTATTATAGAGACACCAAAAGTGAGTCAGAAAAGGTAAAGAGTTGTGAGAAAATATGATGCGTGTCAGATTAGCTGTTCAGCAGTGGCAGCAGCCAAAATAACCTAACAATCCTGTAGCTTTAAGAATTTAGTGATCCTGTAGCTTGACTAAATTAAGAATTTAGTGTTTGATAACTTTATCCAATTTCTGTAGATTTCCTACTAGCTGAAGGGCACAGGTGAATATGACACTTATTATAATTGGTTTATGTGAAAATTGTTTTAGGTTAAACGTTATTTAAATGTTATTTTTAAAGTCTAATAAATGTTAAAGTTGATAGCTCTCAATTATACTGTAATGTTGAATGGTTATAGTCAATGGTTAAATATTAGAAAAAAATTTTTATCAGTGATTGTGACAGCTGTGCTGCTCACAAACGCACGAAGACGAAGGTTTATCAAGTCTTTAATCCAACACACTGGTAATCCAACAAGGGTAATCCAACACACAGGGTAGCATAAACGCAGACGCTGACATTGACGAGACCGGACAAACTAGAACTGAACACACAGGCACTTAAATACACAGACCAAACAAGGATAATTAACTACACACCTGAACAAAATGACATGATTAACTCAATGAGGGGGACGATGCAAGAGGAAAACAAAGTCCAAGCTGAATGACACTGTGACAGATTGTCCCCCTCCCGGAAAGTGCAACCTCGCATCGTAGAGAGAAGGATGAGGCGATGAGGAGATGGTGAAGGGATGGCAAAGGGTGGGCAGGCACGCCAGCAGAGAAATGCAGGAGGTTCGGGAGGAGGACGGACAACCGGGAGGACGACAAACAAAATCCAGGGAGGTGCAGGTGGAGGAGATGACCAGGAAGGAGCCTTGAGCAGGAGAGGGTAGGTGGAGACCAGGGCACAGCCAGGACTGCACTCCATGGCGGCTGCGCTAGAGGGAGGAGCCAAGGCGAGCTGTGTTGACGAGACCCGACAAACTAGAACTGAACACACAGGAACTTAAATACACAGACCAAACAAGGATAATTAACTACACACACCTGAACAAAATGACACAATTAACGGTGGAATGGTACAAGATGAAAACAATGTCCAAACTGAATGACATTGTGACGGTGATACTTGCCTTCAGTCATAAAAAGATGCCACTAAACAAATATTAAAAAAATATTATGTCTTTATGTTGTTTCTACATTAACTTAAAGATTGAATGTGAAATTACTGCAATATAAATGTATATTTAAAAACTTTATAAAATATAATTATACAATTGTAAAGTAATTTAATTTCAAATCAATATTTCATGTTATTTTATTTATTTATTGGCTAAGTAGCTGAGTAATTTGTGCCTTTATCGTGAGATAATGTACAGTCCATCGCTCATTATCCCAAAATAAATCTCTTCAGGGCGCTACAATATTGATCACCCTGTCAGGGTTTATTTTACCTACTGTACATTATCTCTTACATAACTGTCTCTGGTTTTATTGTGTCTCATCATCATCGTACATTACTGTTTTCATAATCTTTCATCAAAATGGAATAACTTTCTCTGTCTCTGTGGGCTAAGGCTGTGTAGGTAGAGAAAAATTAAATTAACCAATAATATCAGCCTACTGATTATTCTGTTTCAGGTCTGATGCAAATAAACAGTTTTTTGTAAGGGTGCAAATGGCGTTTCATGTTGTCTATACATTCACAGTTGATTATTGGTAGATTTTCTAGGCTAACCTCACAGTCTACAGACTGTCTACAGTTACTGTCTGCATTTCACACACACTCAAGGTACGTAATTTGCAGGAAAAGCACACACTCTGAAAAAAAAAAAAACAGTATGAGATCAAGTGTGTATTAAGGTAACAAGTTCACCCACTTCTCTAAGAACCTTTATTAATCTTTCATCAGTTCCTATGGACAGACCAATCATTCATAGGCTTTAAACACACAGGTGGGGCAGAGGCTTAAAGGTGGGGCATGTGGAGGGGCAGATAATATTCATAACTCACAACAAATTTTACACACAGGGCAAGGTGAAAGACTGCTAACACTTAATTTTACCTCTTCCTATTCTTCTCACTGACAGTCACAAAAAAAATAAATGAAAAGAAAACAAACATTTAGAAGAAGAAAACATAAGAGACAAACTATTTAGAAATAATAAAGCAATGAAAACACATGCAAAAATGGCTGGTTAACCAGATAAAATTAAAACTTAAAACCAAATGATACAAATGAAAAATCAAAAATTTATTAACAATGGCATAAATAGTGTGGGGTAATTGTGACTCACCGATGCGTGTCTGAGTGAAGGCCTCTGCCAGGGCGGAGGGCTGGGAGTGGGAGTGGGGCGGGTGGACAGGTGCGGGTGGAGGTGGGACCTGCTGAGACTGAGGCTGAGGAGCCTGGGTGGGCCGAGACTCCCCATGGGAGAGAGTGGAGGAGGCGGAGGAGGAGGTGGAGGAGCCGTGCAGAGAGCTATTAATCCAGGTGTCTGGAGACTGCTGAGGCCCTGCACTTTCACTTGACACGGCCTCATCATCAGAGGAAGAGGAGGAGTCTAACAGAGAGAGAGAGAGAGAGAGAGAGAGAGAGAAAGAAGAAAGAAAGAAAGAAAGAAAGAACAAGAGAAAATAAATTAAAAGACAAGGAAGAGAATGATAGAATAAGTATAAGAAAAATAATGGTAAGAACTATTTAGGCAGTTTTATAATGTTTTTCCTAAGAATAGTAAATGTGGTTGTCACGATACCAAATTGTCAATACCAGTACAATTTCTACAAATTTTAACACCACAGCAAAAACAAAAGTTATGCTAAACATATACATTATTTTAAATACATTAATAGATAATAAATATATATTTTTAATAAATATATTTATCTATAATACAATAATACATATAATAATAATTAATTATTTTTATTTACTTTTTTAACTTTTTAATTCGTTTGAATTGTATTCCTTAATATTTATATGTATTATAAGTCTATATTAATATTAACAAATTAAATTAAAACTAATTACATGTTAAAATAAAAAGTACCTTAAATTAAAATAATTTATATGATTAGATATAAAAGTAACTTATGTAAAAAAATTAATTTAAAAGTAGTAAATGACTAAATGTTCAAATTTGAAAAGTACAACACACAAAATACAAATTGTAACAATTTAGTTAAAACTTAAATAACTGATCCAATATTCACTGCATGATTATTATATAAAATACATAAGGATAAAGATTTGATGCTGTCAGAGTTTCACTGAGAAATACCGGTACTTTTGCCATTTTAAACAGGAAAAGTGTAAGATCTTGATTGGCTATACTAACTATTAACTATATAATGATATACTTCCTTACTATATGTGGTATGGTTCTGTACATTTACGTGAGATATTCTTCTCTAGCACTCTAATATATTAGTGAAATGGTTTATTTGGTGCTTGCATATATTACCTGGTGGGGTGCAGTTGTCAATTGGTGACTGTACATATGCGGACCGACGTTTGGTTGGCATGGGCAGTGCCATCTTTTCCTCTTTATGCTTGGCCAGAGCTGCCTGAACTGCCTCAGTGTGGATATCTGAGACAAAAAGAAAAAGAAAAAACTGGAAACAGACCGTTTTTTTACTTGGACCTCTGAGCATGTTTGGTTTTATCCAAAGCGACAGGTACAGTATGACATCCTGGGGTTAAATGCTTTACTCCAGAGTACAAGACTAATTGGAATCTCATTAACTTTCTTTCTGTACCTTGATATAAATCAGTAACTCCTGTATTATCAGTAAACCTTCTTAACCGATAGTTTTGGAAATGCTTGCATTTGCATTTGGAAATGCTTGCAAGGCCCTGAACATAAATTATGCAGTGAAATCAACTGATTGAATCCGCAGGACTAATGAAACTGCTCTCTGACAACAGTAGGACAGTAAAATATATAATCACATCTGTGGCGAGCACCTGAAAAAGCAATCAACAATCAAATAAGCAAGCTGCCATCTTTCAATTGCCACAAAGCACCAGAAATCCAAAGTGACACATTTTATCTAGGCAACCATTTTGTCCAAGTATGACTGCCATGGCAGATGACTAAACAGTTCCTTCAAGGATGTGGTCAGAGGACAGGCAAAATTACCATCTGCAGACTCTGTAAACCTCGCACCCCATAAATCTTAGGTAAAGGCCAGTCCATTTACAGCTTGCAAATTGGAGCTCTAAGTTTTAAAGGTGAAGTGTGTGATTTGTTCTATGTTGAAATACTTTTTAATGTGCAGAGATCACTATAAGTAACCCATATAAGTACGTTTATAAGTAAGCCGGGGGCTGTATATCATTACACCGCCGTACATCATATTTGCTGAATGAAATCTAATACTTGTTTCTTACTAATTTTGCAGTGCGGATTCCAAAAATACTGATGCATTTTGTAGCTCTTTGCTTTCGACAACCATTTTAAGGAAATCTTGTTTATGAACTTGTGCTTATGTAAAGTTCTTTGACATTAAATAAAGTATTTGAACATATTTTTCCACTTCTTTATACACTCCTATATATTAAATTTTGTGAAAAAAAGTATTGGATGGAAAGTTTATATATATATATCAAATCAGCAGAATGTTTTTTTTTCAAGACAAAGGGCTGTGATATTTTTGCTATATCGTTTAGTGCCATTAGAGGCAAAACATTATCAGCCTCTATAATGGCTGATAAAATGAATTGTCTTTTGTTTAGTGGTGCTAAAGGCAAAAACATCACCTTTGAAGAACTAAAACGCACTATAATGGCTGATAAAATGAAAAAGAAACAGAAAACGATTTGTATGTTGTCAGGCTGTTCTAACCTGATCTGTAGCGTTCATCTCTAGTCCCACTGCTCCGGTGTGGACGCCGTGTGCGCCGGTGGTGAGAAGAGGAGGAGGACGAGTTCGAAGGGCCAGGTTCAGGTGCAGAGGCGGAGCTTGGACCAGGAGACTGTGCATCATAGGCTGGAGGCGGAGCCAAATCTGTAGAGACAATAAGAGTGAACTTCATGCAAACTAGCAGACGCAGTCAATGATTACAGAAAATGGAAGATATGAATGGGAAGTAGATGTGAAAAGCTGTTTAATCTCCAATCTCTCCAGCATGAAAAAAGACAAAAATCAGCCTAACAAATCCTACATATCTCACATCAGCGACTGTCAATAAAATAATAGCAATTCATGCTGCAGTCCAATGCATGAACAGTAGAGGGCAGTACAGAGGGACTCTAGATGGAACCCTTCAACCTCAAGAGGAACAGCCTGAGAAGATGTTTCATAACCACATTATCATATGAGTCAGTGGACAACTGAGAAAAACAAGGAGAAAGATACTATGGCAGAAAAGGAGATGGAGGGAAGAAGGTGCATAAGCAGGGAGATTTCTGTATTCTTACTTTGTGTTTGTGTCAAGTAGGGTGCTAAAACTTTGGCCCTCTTCTTCTCGTATCCTTTTTGTGTGATGTCACCTAAAAAAGAGAGATAGCATGATTACCTGTTAATTTCATTTTTGGCTGAATGTCTTTCAAAACAGTCAGATAGATTGTGGTTGGACAAAACACACATCTTTCCACCTCATTTCTGTGTAATATTCAACATGCAGTGGCCTTCCAAAAAGTTTTTATACAGTTCAAATGCAAAAATATATATATATATTTAAATTTTTTATAAATTTCTTTTGCATTTATTTTAAATGAGAAAAGCTAATTTATTTATAGCTTAAGTGTCAAAATGTTTTGGGGTCAGCGCATTTCTTTTGTAACCAGGGGTATGTGTAGGAAAAAGGGAAAGATTTTAATTTTGCATTGTCAAGCAGAAATTATGACTTAAAATAAAGTTATAAATGATTGTGAACATATTAAAATAACTGTGATTATCTAATGATTTTTGTGCATATATACACTAATGTTCAAAAGATTAAAAAAAGTAATACTACTCAACACGGATGCATTAAACTGATCAAAAGTGACAGCAAAGGCATTTACAATGTTACAAAATATTTCTAATTCAACTAAATGCTGTTCTTTTGAACTTTCATTCATCAAAGAATCCCAAAAGAAATGATCACTTTTTTTTTTTTTTTACTGTATTTTTGATCAAATAAATCCAGCCTTGCTGAGCATGAGAAAACAAAACAAAAAACATCTTTAAAACACATTTTAAAAATCTTATTGACCCTGAACTTTTGAACAGTAGGGTATACGCATTGGCATTGTAGTAGCAGATTATTAATAATGATAATGCTAAATAATATCTGGTAAAATATGATTTCAAAGGAACACTTTTTAGCTGTTGATGGAGGAGGTTTGGAAACACTGGTTTAGAAACATCCAAATCCTTAAAGATCATCGCAATCTTACATTCTAAGAGCCAAGTTGATTTGTGTGAGTTAGTGCTGCATCATGTGTGTGCTTGTGAGTGTGAAAGAGCAGAATGTGTAATCTAGTGGGATTATGCAGGATGGAGAGAGCTTTGGTTATGATACGTGAGCAGCTCAAGCTCATTTCAACACACCCCCTGTAGGGGAAAGATTTCAAAAGAGATAACAGAAAAATATTTATTATAATCCCATAGAAATCAGATTGGCCCTTATGCTTAAGTGTTGACAGTAAACAGCACAGATTCATGAGACAGGCTACTAAACAAATCATTCTTTCAAAGCATTTTCAACATTAAAAAGGGGAAAATAGCCAAAGAAGAGTCAACTCCCATAAGTAATGCATGAGGACCGAACCCAGCTGCACCATGGGATATTTTTAGCTTCACCAGACTGTTCTATCACATGTAGCTATGAAGGGGGTTATGTATATGTGTATATTCTGTATATGATTATTTTAGTGTTGTTCAGAAGGAATGGTTTTGAACAGTAAATGACAAAGTCAACTTTCAAGACAAGTAGATGTGCTCTTCTAAGTCAGCCACAAGCTAGAAGGTTTTATTGGTGGCCTAAGGTGGTCCAGTCCACAGTGAGGCTCAGATGGATTGTGGTTGGTTGTTGGGAGAATCATGATAATGTGAAGTGAGTGATAACAGACTAAGGCAGAAATCTACATTAAGCCTTGACCAGTCACTCACTCGCTCACATCCATGACCTAAAGTTAGACATCAACACACACTGTCAGTCTATGCATCAGTAACCTGTGACATTTATGCTACAATCCCACCTCAGAATCTCACTACCACAAATCAGAGATCTAAATTTGGAATTTTATTAACTGTGTACTTTCAATGTAATATAGTAACATTTTAATATAGTCAAATGCCATACAACCTGCAATCTAACGTCTGAACATTAATCTTAAAGGGATAGTTCACCCAAAAATGAAAATGACTCCATGATTTACTCACCCTCAAGCCATCCTGAAATCTCAACCACCATTCACTGCCATTATAAAGCTTGGAAGAGCCAGGACATTGTTTAATATAACTCTGATTGTATTCATCTTAAAGAAAGTCATATACATCTAGGATGGCTTGAGGGTGAGTAAATCATGGGGTCATTTTCATTTTTGGGTGAACTATCCCTTTGATTTGTAATCCAGACATTATGCCTGAACTCTAACCTTAATTCCAAAGATAAAACCCTTATTTCAAATTTACATTCTTAAACTCTAATTCAAATATACTGAACTGTCCTGAAAGGTAAATTATTCCAGGACTTAAAGCCAAACTATACTGGCCTGAGATCCCAATCTTATTTTTTAAACTAGTATCAATGCAATAAATCCATAATAATCTCTGTAATCCAACATTTATCATAAAAATCCAATCCAAATACTTTTCTATTGTGGATCCTTAGTCTGAATTGAGCTAATATCTGAACATCAAGAGGGTTTGAAAATCTATTTAATCATGACAGCTCTGTGATCTTGTATTTGCAAGGCATTATGGGCAAACGTCCTATGACAAGCAACATTTATCAGCACAGCACTTCTTTTCCCGTCTCTGGCATTTTCCATGATTTAGTTTGTGCATACATAAACATCTATTGGCATGCATGCATACACACTGACAAACACGTGGGGATTTCCTTGGCCTTGAGAGAAAGGAGTTGAGGGAGGATGCCACCCCTTTAAGAGATAAAGCTACATGAGTGTTACTGTTTCACTGCAAGTTCTGTTAGCAAGATAGAAATGATTAGAGATAACCTACAAGTGACTAGGTGTTTTTGTCATTCTTGTATAAATGTACATTTTACATGCATTTTAATATTAACTGAGGGACTAAATGGAATAAGTAATAACTGAATTAAACTTTGAAACATTAATAAAACAATATATTTCAAAAAATAAAATCAACAAAATAAATGAATTTTAAATTCTGGAGGGAAAAATGGCTTTAGCAAATAAATAAAACACACTACCATTCTTATGCTCATAAAGACTGCATTTATTTGCTTACAAAACAGTAAAAATAGTAATTTTGTAAATTATTATTAATTTATCATTTTAAAATTTAAAATATTTAAAAAATAAATTTAAAATAATATATTTAAAATGTGAATTATTCCTGTGATGGAAACTCTTGATGTTCCAAAAAAAAAAATTGTTTATGTAAATGGCTTCACATTATGCATTTTCTGTAAAGGTAATTACAATAGAGACTGAACCATCTAATCCCTAAGTGACTTTCTATACGACAGACATGCACAACAGCTGCTCGGACTGTGGGAAAGTTGGATCTGGAGCAGGAATATGTGCGTGTCTCACTGTCTAGAGTGTGTGTGTGAGAGAGAGAGAGAGAGAGAGAGAGAGACCATTAAGTCTCAATTAATTTTTTTTATTGACTGTAAGAGAGAACTTGTCTTGCTCTTTTGAAAAGCGTTAACTTTCCCTGACTACACTGTTTTCAGATCCTCATATCCACCCTCCCTCTGGTGTGCTGCATCACTGGCCCTGAAACACTATGACACAACAGAATGCCCACAATGACTTTCACTCAAGACACAATACAGCAATCTCTCCATTGTGTCCCTACACACACACACACACACACACACAGCCTTGGTTATCGACCACCTGAATTTCATTGCCCTCCTGTTCTTTTGTCCACATCCAACATTCTATCTTTCCTTACACACACACACACACACACATTTCATTTCCCTCTGGATGATGTCATGTTCTCCAGTGCTAAATCTTCTACCCTATGACATGGTTTCCTGTTCTGCTGAGAATATAAAAACAGACTGTGAGAGACAGAGAGAAACACAGACAGACAGAGAAAAAGACACAACAGGGAGTTCAATTCATTCTTATCTGTTCTTGACTGCTATATTATACAACCAGATCTACAAACCGGCTTTGAAAACCCGCTCACGGAAACAGTAAAGTCAGGGTTACCAGGGTGTGTGCATGCAGGTGACAACAAGACTCAAATTACCACTTCACACACCTGGGAACATGCCTTGTCAGGTGTAACCTTCCTAATTCACTTTGTAACACAGAATATGGGGATGATCTGACCTGTGTTTACAGTGTGCTTTATCGTGTGCAAGTTAAAATGCTGTCAAACTTTAACATGAAGAGGTGTCCAGATCAGCCAAAATAACATAAAACAGTTTAAAGCCCTATTAAAGCTTTTAGGACCCTAATAATTTTTTTTATTATTAATTACATTATTTTTAGGGAAAATTTTACTTCAGTTCTGAATTCAGAGCCTCATTCTCATTATTGTAACATGAAAAGAAAATTATAATTTATACAAGTATTTTATATTAAAAAAAACGTTTCATTATTACATTTGTTGTACTGCGTTTAACAGTTAAAAAACTGATTATTAAAATAATTTCAACATTGAGAATAAATTACCACCCAGAACTTCCTAGCAACCACCTAACAACAAGCTAAACACCACTCAACACTTTTGCAACCACATAGCAACACTCACGCAAACCCCCAGCATTGTGACAGCAGGATTTGTGTAGGAAAGCACCCTTTTCATTGCCCTCAGCTATTTTTACAATTATGTTGCGACACAAAAATTACACACTTCACCTTTCAGCAGCCCTCTAATAAAGGTCATACTGTGTGGTGTGTGATACAGTTCAAAGATTTTATGTCATACTGTTTTAGCTGTTCTTGTGGCATATGGGCTTCTTACTGCTTCTAGCTTTATACCTTATGAATGAGACCAGCCTAAGGCCAACTCTACTGTTACCATAGCAACTATGACTCTAAATACAACCCACCCAAATACATACATACACACATCAAAACAACACAAAAGCCTACTCAGATGAGAAATTATCTGTGCATGTTTGGAGAGATCATTTTAGCCACAATAAAAGCACAGGGTTCTTTAAAACAGGTCTGTTAATGTAAGGCCAGAAAAATGCGCGCTCTTGCATTGTACTTGGTGACAAACCTTAGTATTCATGGTATTTTCATCAGTATTCAAATTATTTCTCCGCAATGACAATAACAGACTTGAAAAAGAAAACAGACTATTGAAGAAGACAGTTTATATTAATGACTGCTATAGCAGTGGCAACACTGAGAACTCAACGCATTCTTGTGATACATTATGAATTGCATTCTGAAGGTGTTGTCACATTTACCATTGCACTATGAAACCCAGTCACTTCAAAAGGAATCACTGTGTGAGTTTCGAGTGAAGGCGAAAAAGTTCCCCAAACAGATTTTGCATGCTTTTCAGTTGGTCATGCGAATCTGCCGCTTTAAAAGAAAAAAGCTAATTGATTTGGAAGTGACTTCTGTGTGAGCTGTGCTTCATTCAGCCCTATATTATTTACAATAGACTTTTTTATTTGTTCTTTTTTTGTTTTTAATTTAGCAGAAATTTTGCTAATGTGACCGCCGCACCTTCACACTTTTCACAAAAATACAAGGTGAAAAAAATCTGCACAGAAAATTTAAATTGAATCTTTGATATGCACCATGAATGATTACTACAGTAAATTCATATGTGGTATTTACATAGTACAAAAAAAAAATACCATGGTATACGTCCAAAAACATGGTACTTTTTGCTAGCAAGGACTTTTGACTCCAAGAGTCCATCTTGATGAGTGTTACCTGAGTGGAAAGTGTTATGAAACAGATATAAGCTTCACCTGGCAGCTGGAAAAACTCTGCTCGCTGACTGAATTTGTGTCTATAGTGTGTGTCTACCAGAAGTAAAGTGTGCATCTCTTCCTTTTCAAACCTGATGTCCATCACAGACCGGTGAATAATTCAGTTAGCGAGGAACCCATATCGCAAGCATTGCAAAATATATTAACTATTAACATGTCCTGTGTGGCATGCACTTCAGATCGAGCTAGCTACACGAACCAGTAAAGATTTTTTTTTTTTTTTAAGGAAACAACAAGCAATAACATGGTGGGAAAGAGGAGAAAACAGAGAGAAGATAGTGGGAGAGACAGCAAAACATGTCCGAAAGCTTGCTGTGAATCATGGGTAAATGAGTGTATTTGCTTCCCGATGCTCTGTGACCTAGTTTAGAGTAATCTCTCTCTCTCTCTTTGTTTTGTCCCTAGGTCTCTCTCCCCCACTCTGCCTCTTTCTCTCTTTTTATTTACAATTCAGAAAGCCCGCCTGTCCTCCTACAGTCACAGTGGGTGCTTAGCTACTGAGGTTACCTGAACAGATGCACACAATCAGACATTATACAGCTGGTCCGAGCCTCTTTAGTTTAAGTATATGCTGACCAGCTATGGAAGAGGATTTCCACACACACACAACTCATTTGATCAGCTTAAGTGCATAAAAGCGTCTGAGCATGTGCTGGGAATTCAAGCAGAGATCACGACTGCTCAGCCCTGATGCTTTCAATGGTGCTCATTGTGTGTGAATGTGTCACAACCTCCTATCTCCACCCCTCTTCCTCTGTCATGAAGACACACACACAGAAACAAACTATTTCATTCACAACACACGTACATTACAAATAATGAATACTTGCTGATGGTGTAGTCTCTGCAGACCTGTCATCTTAAAATCATCTCCTGTCTTGTTACTGTAGTGTAAACAAATACATGCACACAAGTAATTGCTTTAACACTATTTTATATGTACAAATATATACTTGATAAATATAGTATGTTATGACTTAATTTGTATAATTTACAGGACTTAACAATCAGGAAGTGTTTTCTGTTGGCCAAGGAAAAATTTAGCAATTTTAGCTACATATTTTTAAATGTATGCATGTTTAAATACAGTGGGTATAGAAAAGAATCACCCCAATTTAAAATTATCACATTTTGTTGCTTTGCAGCCTGAAATGAAGATGGATACAGTTTTTGTTTTATCCAGCTGTATTTACTCATTGCAGCTTATAACATCTAAGTGAAAGATATAACACCAACATGTCATAAAAAAATAAAAAACAGAATCATTGAGTTGGAAAAAGCATCACCCCCTTGCTGCAGTATTTTGTTGAACCACTTTTGTTTTAATTACAGCCTTTAGTCTGTAGAGATATGACTCTACTAACTTTGCACATCTAGACTTTGCAATATTTGTCCACTCTTCTTTGCAGAACTGTTCAAGTTCAGTTAAATCTGATGGTGACTGTTTGTGGACTGCAGTCTTCAAGTCATTCCACAGATTTTCAATGGGGAAGTCTGGGCTCTAACTAGGTCATGCAAGGACATTCACCTTTTTCTCCTTCAAGGCCAAATAATTCAATTTTAGTCTCATCTGCCTCAGAATGTTCAAGGTGCATTTTGGCAAAGCTCAGGCTGACTGCATGTGGCCTTTCTTGAGGAGTGGCTTTTTTCTTGCAGCCCTCCCATACAAGCCACATTTGTGGAGAATTTGTGATATTGTTGTCACATGCACATAAATTCCTGCAACTGCTTCAGTGTTGCTGTAGGCCTCTTGGTCGCCTCTCTGAGCAGTTTCCTCCTGGCTCTTTCATCCAGATGTGCCATTGAGAAGGTGATTAGCTACTCCTGATGGAGTTTAAGTAATTTTTAGGAGGGGGATGATCCTTTTTCCCACTCAGTGATTCTGTTTTTTTATTTATTTATTTTTTTCTGATAAGTTGGTGTTCTGCCCTCTTATCAACGCCCTGCTTGATTTGGCAGACAGATAACGCCTTCCAATAACAACAGAAGCAAGGAATCTTTTCTCCAGCTTTACTATCGATCTTGAAATAACGTAAAACTGTAAACATACAAGAAAATACAGAAATATAAGCATGTAAATCAATAAATAAAAATGAATGAATGTATGAATGAATGAATAAAGTGTGAGAACATTATAGTGGTTGTTCTGCCCTCTTATCAAACGCCCTGCTTGATTTGGCAGACAGATAACGCCTTCCAATAACAACAGAAGCAAGGAATCTTTTCTCCAGCTTTACTATCGATCTTGGAATAACGTAAAACTGTAAACACAAAAAATACAGAAATATAAGCATGTAAATCAATAACGTGATCACATAAGACATAACAAGCTCTTTATACAGAGAATGACTAGCATCGCATCATCAGAAATAGATCGCACAATTTGCACGATAAAGGCAATAAGGTTAACATCCGGCATATAAAGTATAAAGAATTAACTAAACATAAAGAATCACAATATAGAAATGTTTTCATACCGAATGTGCCTTCGGATCAACTTAAATCGGGGAATGAAAGCAGCCATAATCGCATAGTCTTCTCTGCTGCTGCTGGAGGTCTGACTCATGATTATGACGTCCTCATATAAGGACTCTACAACCTTACATGCAGTACCCAACTTTGAACAGGGCGCCTAACTATAATCTTTCAATTAGACCAGGGGTGGCGAACGTCGGTCCTGGAGAGCCGCAGCCCTGCAGAGTTTTGCTTCAACCCTAATCAAACACACCTGAACAAGCTAATCAAGGTCTGAAGGGTTACTAGAAAGCTACAGGCAGGTGAGTTTTAATTAGGGTTGGAGCTGTACTCTGCAGGGCTGCAGCTCTCCAGGACCGGAGTTCGCCACCGCTGAATTAGACTAAATATCAAATGTTCTTGTAGAACAGCACAGTTGGTGTTATATCTTTCACTTGGATGTTATAAGTTGTAAGTAATATTAAGCCTATTTGTAGAGTTTACAGGGTTCAACAATAAGGATTTGTTTTCTGCTGACAGGAAAAATGTAGCAATTTTAGCAACGTATTTATAAATGTATGGATATTATATGAAAGGACATTTTGTGTATTTTACATGTATGGATATTTTTAATAATTATTAAGCATAATTAAAATTAAGATTTCTGTACAAAAGATACATTTAAGAGAAATGTATAGAAATATTTTCTAAAAAAAAAACAAATCTGAAATTTGTTGTTGAATGTCTTTGAAATATATCACTTTACTGAAGTAAAATGAGAAGTAAATGCACAGCCCCAGAGAGGGAAAATTATACTGTGTAAGGAAGAATTATACTGTATAAATAAATCATTCATACCATCCTTAGCCACATGTGTGGTACAATGTCCAAAAAAACATGCCATTAGCATGGAAACATATCCAATACCATCATATTTTACAGTACTATTTTGTTAGTGACAACTGTTACTATTCATACAAATGTGTTAATATTGTCATAACACATTATTCTGCTATTAAAATAATAAAAGGCCTATGCTATCTAAGCAGGCTAAAAATAACAGCAGCCCCATAAACTATACTGTCAAACATATGGCCAAAACTACACTACTATTATGTCTGAACCCAAACAAAAATCGTCAAAGCAGGGTCTTTGAGCAGTGAGCTGAAAGCAGCCATACTCTCCCACTGGTCATTTCAGTCTTCAAAGACTTAAATAAAGAGTCTTTCATTGTGACCTTTTCTTTGTGCTGTCACCTGTCATTAGTGCAAAGGCAAGATGATATGGGTGTGATGCTAAACATATGCTCATATACATGCTAAAACTTTAACACAAACCTCGCTACTTACTGAATGAGTCCGTTTTGACTGTATTTTAAAGGCTGCAGTAGGCATCGCCTGTCTAAGAGCCAAAAAGTGAGGACTGTAGGTGGGGACTGTGAATTGTGCCAGGACTGCATTGTGGGCTTTGAGAAACAGATACGCAGTCTTAGCTAATACATAAATATATATATGACGATACAAAATGGTTCAAGATCCAAACCTTTGGGAAATTAAAAACATAAACAGAAAACAGAAAGAGATAGCATGTGTGTGTTTGCAAAACCGCATCAGTAAGGACACAAGACAATGTACGCAACTGTCATAAAACAGAAAAACAACCTGACAATAGTAAGTGAAGCCAAAAGCAAACTAGCCCATCATTTGTAATCTGCCTCCAGGTGCTCTCTTGATTTGCTGTGTGGGAGACATACTGAGAATGAGTCCAGGCTGTACTGATGGATGGCAGATCAGCTGTTATTCCAAACGATTCTCTGGTGCAGAGATAAATGAGAATCTCTTTTTATATTACGGTAATGCTGTTTAAGATATTGTTTTGCTCTTCTGAATCTTTCATACACCACTGCTGAAAGGCTTATATAACACATAAGGATGACTAAACACACAGGCAAACAAACAGAGCCCCTTCTGCAATGAATCACAATGACAATAACGGCACGCTAAATGTAAACAACCACACACATATCTGTGTAATACTTCATCAGTGTATTTTTGATTGTATTTTTGAGGTTTAGACTCACTGTTCATACTGAACACCATTTAAAATGCTAAATAAAGAGTAATATTTAGCTCACATGAAATGTGCATACGTTATTGCATGACATTGAAGCTATATATTCAAAGGCCCGGAAAAGTTTCACATGTGACACCAGTCCACTCTATGCCAAGTTCCATTGTCTGAGTGAGCGATTTACATGTCTTATGGCAAGCTGTTTTAATTTATTCCATAGAACCAACGTCTATTTAATGTTACTAATACTTACTTTAATGTATAAATGCAATTTAATAATGACTAGCATTTTCTTCAAATTTGCAGTTAACTATTCTTTAGATACTAGCAATTACTGGACAGTAATTTTGCTAATTTTAGTGCTTGCAAATGTTTGTCAGTGATTTCTATTGGTCTATTGACAGTCCACTTCGGTTTAATGATATGTATTTATTTAATAAAGATTTAATATTTATAAATAATGTATATCTTAATAAACTTTTAAATAATTTAATACAATGAATAAGAACTAATACTTAATAGTCCTAGTAAAAATGTACATAGGCTACTGATAGTATGTAATAAGAATACATACTATCAGTAACTATTTTAACTATTTATCTGAATGACAGACCTTTGTAGAATTCAATTGAATAATTAGCAAATGAATAAGTAATATTCAATACACAAGTACTAGAGAAATAAATAAATAAATAAAAATACCAGTAAGGAAAAAAGGTACCTTTTCATTCTAAGGAATAAATGGTAAATGCCATACATGACCTCTCATTGAATCTTATAGGTGTTGATTATTTATGGAGGAAACATTAGTTTAGGTCCATTAATAACACGGTCAATGAGTCAAGCAGTAATATCATTAATAAAGCATCGAGCCTTAGGATAAATGTTAGTTTACCCATTATCTTACCCATAAACAGAGTAGCCTACCCATTACAATAACAGCAATATATAGAGTAAATATCACTAAAGCTATTAATTTCAAACAGCAGGCTATTACAAATTTGAAATATTTTTTCCATTATCAAATTATGTAAAGACCAAATATACAACTAACACATAATACTACTTGATGGAGTCTGTGTGAAGTATGAAGAGACACATATGCAGAATAACCGTGGCCTGTAAATAATCACATAAATACGTCCAGCGAGCTTCACAGACGCGGTGTTTTTGTTTTGCGCAACGTAACAGTTAATAAGGAAACATATTAGAGCAATGTCAGGACAATTAAAGCGCAAAACAAAGCGGAATAGACGTTTACAATTCGGATAAATGCGACGTTGAACCAGTGAGATGCAGAAAAAGAGGTCAGTGTGTTTCCGCGAGCGGCGGCGACATTGAAGAATCATCACAGAACCTGTGTGGATGCTCTTCTTGAAGATGCAAGACTGAGCCTGTCAATTCAATACATAACCATCCAAATGCACGCGTTGAAACGAGGAAGGAAGAGCCGTTGTTGTTTAAAGGCTTACCCTCCGACAGCTCCAGATCCAGCTCAGCGAGCTGCTCCCGGACCTCTTGGGGGAGAGCGGACACATCCACACCACGCTCCGCCATTATGGCCCGAAACCGGGAGAAAGAACAGCGCAGAACGGTTTACCGACAACAAAAATACTCGTGTCCTCCTCACAGTGAAAGACAAATGGTATTAGACGGCAGACCAAGCTCCATCATCTCCGCCATGCCGAGAGAGAAATCCCAACCGATGGGAAGAGTCACATGACCAGTACTCGGGATGAGGAGTCTGAGTCTGAGCCTGTGCTCTGAAGCCGCGGCGATTTTGCTCCCTCTGGTGTGGTGAGAGAGAATCGTTCTTTATCTAATGCAATGTGTGTGTATATATATATATATATATATATATACACGTATATATAAAAAAAAATTCCCCAAAAACGAAAATTCTGTCATTATTTACTCACCCTTTTGTCTTTCTAAATCCATAGGCAGTGAAAAAAGGGGAGACATTTTGAAGAAGCTTCACGCAGCTCTTTTCCACACAACATAGCAACCAAGTCTGTCAAAAGAGGGAGAAAAAGATTTTGCACAACCTTAAAATGTACATTTAATTAATCGATATGGTAATATAGGCTACTAAAATCTGTTTTGTACCTTTATAATATACTGACAACCACTCATCACAAGTTGACTTTTCACAAGCTAAGATAACTATAGATAACTATAATATAGAAAGTGCACTGTCTTAAGGTAGTTTTAGACTAGAGATAAGGGTTGTAGTGAATGGGTGATAACATGTTAATTAAGAAATATATCCCTACTTGTGTCCATATCATTGTAAATATTATGTTATACACATATACAAGGCTTGTAATGTTTATATTGCTCACACTGCTAAACAACAGAATGCATAGGCTATGCACGTCATTCAAGCTATTCCATATACACAGAGCAGTCACGCACACAAACCCCACCATACCACCTCTATATACAGTGGAATAGAACACCTTCAAAACAAGATGATAAAAAATGCAGAAAACCAGCTCAAAGCATCTCATTGAATGTACAAGAGGCTAGAGTTCCAACAATGTTTAATTATAACATATCTTAAGGACCGTTTCAGTTAGTCAATATCATACAGTAAGCAATGTTTGTACGCTGACACTCATTTCATATTCACAAGTCTTTAAGGGCTTCACTTACACATTACACAATTTGGGATCAGTGAGTTATACACACTTTGGAAAGCAGTACGTTCTACATCTAAATAGGATAAATCCAGATGCAAGGAAGGTCAGCGACGGAAACTGATATGGCAGATTGGATCATTAAAAAAAAAACACCTAGATAATCTAAACATCATCTAAGCAAAACACATTACGAGAGGAAAAATGATGCCATTGTCCAAAACCTATGAAGCCAATTTCCTAAGCAGAAGAAGAAGAAGAAAAAAACATACTTGGTAAATCATAATTATGAGATAAAAAGATAACATTAAAACTTATGTTTATGAGATAAAAAGTCAAAATTATGATCAAAATTCATCATGACTTACAAAAACTAAAAAAATGTAAACCTATTTTTTAGTTTTAATTTCAACCTTTGATGTAATTATGACTTTTTATGCAGTAATTTTGACTTTTATGTCATAATTTTGTTTTTTTTATGTCATAGATATGATTTATCACGGCATGATTTGTTTCTTATGTGGCAGAAATGGGCTTCCATAAAAAAATCATATTCAAAGTTGGATTTTAAAAAACAGCAACAGTTAGCTTAAACTAATGCAGATTATCCTATTTAAAAAGTGATCAGACATCAACTGTTTAATGGAATGCAACTTAAGTTATGCGCACCAGTTGAAATTCATTCAGGGTGGCCAAGCGTGAGTCTTTCAGGCCCCAAAAAAGAAATAATATTTTTATTTCTATAACGCCATTCTAACACCCAACTTACTCAAAAGCATTTCAACCATTTTGAAACGAGACTTCACATTCATAGCCGGGTTAGTTAACTACTGTACATTCACGAAATGCAAGCATAAGAGTCATTACGCGTGAGTTTTTGTGCGTGTGTTCCCTGTTATGAGACCAGATGCACTTAAACTTTGGGGTCTAACATAAATGCAAAAGATTTATGTATTTTGGTTAAAGATACCTATAATTCAGCAGAGCATATCGTAATCATACTGATCTAAAACATGTCCACATGGTTACGCTACCCGTTATATCCATATATATATATATATATTGCAAAACGCAGACAAACCAATAACGATATTCAAATATAAAAATATATTTTCTCTCCATTCTTAAGCTTTTGTGAGCCCATTCTGCGGTGCCAGGTTACGCTAAATGTGGGACACGATCTTCACCAAAACAGCCACAGAAGCACAGACCTGAGAGAAGTTACTTTAGATACAACAGTAAAATTAAGCCGGAGAGGAGAAGAGAGAAAGGGAAACTGGGAAAAATGGTAAGAGTGAGTATGTGAGAGATAGTGTCACCGAGAAATGTGTTAAACTTATCTGCATAATGTAGCAATCATCTTTCTAATGTGGCCAGAATCATGCAACGAATCATTATATTATAAAAACCATTGGATAAAAAGCAAAATAAGTAGAAATTCCTGCAAACGAGACAAATATCAACTCAATGCATTAGTGAGAAGATCTATATAAGTATATGTGAAGGTGTATTTTATGGAGATGACAGAAGAGACTTCATTTCCACTGCAGTGCTTCCTAGTCTGCAGTCTGAAAGGGGAGTCCTATGATGTCACTACTTAGCCCGGGGGAGAGTCTGTGATAGGCTAAGGGTGAGCAGGGTGTGGTCAGAGCGTGGTAACATTGGTTCCCATTTGTCACATAAGAGCATTTACAAACACACCAGGACTGACAGTTTTGAGGGGAAAGGGGGATTCGCTCCTTTGAAAGTATATTGAGTTCCCATTGGCTGAACGACATGCTCATCATCTGGATGTGGGCTGCGATTGGGAGGAAGCATCTCCAGCTGTGTTACTCCACTGGCCCGAGCCCATTCCCGCTAAAACAGCAACAGCCTCTGCCGCACGCACACTCAGACCATTAACCGACACCGGAGCCGGTACTGACACAGGCATCACCAACGCCGATGCTGAAATCTCATCCACTCCTGCAGCTAAAGGGAGGGAAACGGAGGAAGTATGAATATTATGCATAAGGGATTTAGGACAAATAAAGAAAATATGTTGGCCGGGTGGGAGGATGATGATGGATAGATGGTGTACCGAGATATGCTTTTTTCTGCATGGCAGTAACAGGGCAGTCCTTATGGGCCAACAGCAGCTCCTTCAGACGTATCACCTCAGTCCTCAACACGGACACTTCATTCTGTCAAGCACATATACACGACTGTGTCAAGGAAGTCTTATGATCAAAGTGCATAAATGTCATTTTAGGATATACTATCTCTGCTTAATATGTAGAGACAACAATAAGAAAGCCATTAATAGGTTGATACCTCAAAAAAGTGCATGACCAGCTAGACATTGGCTCAACCAATGGCATGATCAAAAATATAAATATTCCGTTCAAAAAATTGGGATCAGTAAGATTTGTATGTGTGTTTGTGTTATGTTCTTTTAAAAAAAATCTCTTATGCTCACCAATTCTGCATTTATTCAAAATTTATCAGAAATACAGTAAAACAGTGAAATTGTAAAATATTATTATAATGTAAAATGTTTTCTTTTTTAATAGATTTTAAAATGTAATTGATTCCTGTGATGGCAAAGCTGTTGCTTTCAGCAATCATTACTCCAGTCTTCAATGTCACATGATCATTCTAATATTCTAATTTGGAGCTCATTGACTAGTCAGTGGTCTTAAAGACCATCTGTATAATTACAATGACTGATTTAGGATCATGTTCAACAGGACTGTTCACATAGGATGCATTCTTGCATTAAAAAACAGCTGGACAGTGCAACGGAATGCATAAACGTTGAACTATTTTTAACTTGACATGCTGATGGTGCAAGTAATTGAAAAAAATAAAACTCTTAAAAACAGCAGAGTGTAAGAACACACATTCCTCCATGGGTAACAAATATTCCACACCAATATGTCCAACTAAAAATTAAACAAGATTAAGTACTAACATACCAAAATTACTAAAACTGAAGTACAAATAAAAATACTAAACATAAATCTGAGAAAAAAACACTAATAAAACTGATAAAAGCACATAACAAAAAATTTAAAAGAAAACTGAAAATACACAATAAAAGCCAATTCAAAATATTGATACATTCTATAAAATCATTTTAAAAATAATAATAATAATACTGAACTAATAACTACAACCTTTTATTGAATAAAACCATTACATTTCACAAAAAAACACAGAGACCTACAGGTTATTCAAAAAACATGAACATTGCTTACAGCAGGCATTTAGAAGTTTGAGAGTAGTTGTGCTGAAATGTACTTTTAAAGGCAGTGAATTAGCTGCAAAGCCAATGTTTTGTTGGTTGTAGTTTCCATGCTTTAAATGGGATGAATTTTGGGAAGCAAATTCTCAGAGAGTTTAACTGCACTGCACACTCTCAGCTTGATAAAAGCTCTTATGCTCACCAATTCTGCATTCTTTTATTCCTGTGATAGCAACACTGAATTTTCAGCAATCATTACTCCAGTCTTCAATGTCACATGATCATTCTAATATTCTGATTTGGTGCTCATTTCTCATTATTATCAATGCTCAAAAAAGTTGTGCTGCTTAATATTGTTGTGGAAACCGTGATACATTTTTACGGATTCTTGTATGTTTAGAAAATTCAACAGAACAGCATTTATTTGAAACAGATTTTTTTGTAACAATGTAGGACTCATTATTGTCACTTCTGATCAAGATAATGCATCGGAGTATTAATTTCTTTAAAAAAAAAATTAAAAGAAAAAAAAGAAAAAAAAACGTATTGACCCCAAACTGTTCAACAGTAATGAATCAAAATCATCTTGTTTCTTCCTGACTCACAGTAAGCGTGACGTTAGAAGTAGCTAGCTCCTCAGCGTGTTTCTCCAGGGCACTGACCCACACTTTCCGTTTTTGCCGGCAACGGGAAGCAGCGGCTCTGTTCCGTTCAAGGAAACGGCGCCTGCGCTCATCAGGCTCAATATCTGCCCCTCGTCGTCTACGGCCTCCTTTTGGTGGAGCAGGGGATACCTGCAAGATATTGCATGAGCTGTCAAATAGATTTAGAACTTATATGCATATGTCAACAGTTAAATAGTGTATACTGATATATAATGCTTTAGTTGAGCTTAATTTACCATGAAATATCCCATTTAAACCCATTTATTTAGCAATTGATAATATTCACAAACCCTATTCAAAAGGAACAGGCAAATACTATCATATATGTAACACAGGTATGAGATGTTTGTGAGCACCTGTGGTTGAGCAGGTGATGGTGTCTCAGTCTGATCTGTTTTTTGTATTGGTGCTGGTCCACTAGGACTCTGCTGAGATAGTGCTGCTTTTAGCCTCTAGATGGAGACAGATCCCATACACAAACACAAGGAAACACCACAACATTTAATTTAATGCTCAAAACCTGCTGTTACATTTTTGTAGTTAGTTAATCGTTACATAATAAGCCCATTGTTAAGCATTTATACCCAAGTAAACACTGCATGTGCTAGCATGGGTGTAGGTGTGCGCATTCTCACCGTCTTGGCATCAGAGTGTGTACTGTATCCAGACGGAGAGGAGGAGCCACTGCTGCTTCCACCAATAGGAGGGCCTGGAATCCCTGGGATATTGGGCACTGGGTTTGATGATCTGGCAAGCTATATATACACACACAGCAACACAAGCTTAACATACTTTAAACACAAAGCATAGACACAAATACAAAACAGATGTGTACTTGTTTTGAGGGTCATTGCTGAAAATGTCATCACAGATACTGTAAAGGTAATAGTAATTACTATTGTTTTGATTTAAGATATATATTTTCGTAATTGACAAGTCAGTGGTCTTAAAGACCATCTGTATAATTACAATGACTGATTTAGGGTCATGTTCAACAGGACTGTTCACATAGGATGCATTCTTGCATTAAAAAACAGCTGGACAGAGTGCAACGGAATGCATAAATGTTTAACATGCTGATGGTGCAAGTAACTGAAAAAAAAAACTTAAAAACAGCAGAGTGTTCCACTCAAATATTCCACACTAACACTTCCAACTAAAAATTAAGATAACATTAAGTACTAAAATACCAAAATTACTAAAACTGAAGTAAAAATAAAAATACTAAATATAAATAAAAAAACAAACAAACAAACAAAAAAAACACTAATAAAAATGATAAAAGCACATAACATAAAATGTAGAAGTTTGAGAGTAATTGTCCAGAAATGTACTTTTAAAGGCAGTGAATTAGCTGCAAAGCCAATGTTTTGTTGGTTGTAGTTTCCATGCTTTAAATGGGATGAATTTTGGGAAGCAAATTCTCAGAGAGAGTTTAACTGCACTGCACACTCTCAGCTTGATAAAATCCTCTCCAAGAATTTGTGTCTTTTAATGCAACCCCTTTAAAGCAGCACTAAGACTAATAATAATTGTAAAAATATTTAAACTAAAACAAAACAAATCATAACTTGCAGACCTCACTAACTCTAACTAGCTGACCAGTTAGATGACGAATAAATAATCGACTACCCTGACTCATGCCATAACGAGCACGTGTGTGAGATCTCCATACCGATATGACTGAAGTCTGCCCTGGACTGGGCAGCAGAGGAACAGTCTGACCATTTGGAAGCTGCATCAGCATAGGAAAAGAACCAGACGGCGAGCTGAAAACAGAGTTACAAAGGTACTATTTTAGGACATTTTTTCCTCAGAAAGGGTGAGGAAGCAGAGGTGTGAATAACACTGAAATGATTCATGCAATTACAAAAAGTTTCAACTCAGAGGAGTAAAACTGCTTCACTGCTGAGGATGAACACAACCAATAACAAAGTCAGTCTAGTGATTTAATTTGGTTGGATCAACACCTATAATGCATAAAAAAAGGCACACTACCTTTTTAACATGAAGTGCCCTCTGCTCTAGTGTGTTTGTACCTGAGTCTGTTTGACGGAGGGGTCCTGGTGATAACAGAGGTGGGAGAGGGCTGAGTTGGGTTCATGGAGTCGAATCCTTGGTGAAGTGGGAGAGAGCCTGGGCGAACTATGGTTGGTGTAGGGGTGGAACTTGCTGCAGTTCGTGGAGGAACATCCTGTAAAAGTGAGATACATGACAATATTATATGCAGAACTTGAAAAAAAAAAAAAAAATTTCTTGCCACAAATTTTAATTTACCTTGGCTTTCCTCATGGCAATAGGCTCTTTTGCCATGGCAACTGCATCTTTGCTGTTTGTCATGCTGGAGGCGGAGTCAGGGCTGTCTGGAGGGGAGGAGTCAATCTCAAGAGGCCCCTCCCTCTCTTTAACTTCTGTAGGTGTCTGTAGAGCTGGAAGCTTTGAGGTTCACGATATCAAGTTCATTAAATAAACTTTGTCAAACAGAGCATTTAAGTTGATAACCCTTTAATATTTTACACATTCCTTATTTGAAATCTTACCGTGCCCTTAATTCTCCTCTCCTCCTCCTCTTGTGTTTTGCGGAGATCTTGCTCGAAGGAGCCAGCTAGCTCACTAAACAAACCCACCTCCTCACAATTCTTAAGAAATCGAGTGGGAGTGGGTGTCTGATCTGCACACACACACGTTTGTTTGACTATATTAGTGAGGACATTGCATGGACTTCCATTGATTTTCTATCAGGTTAATGATATTTTCTATTCCCTAACCCAACCCCTAAACCTACCCCTCACAGAAACATGTGCAAAACACTAGATTTACAACAAAACATGCTTTGGCCAATTTATAAGCCTTTTTAACTAATGAGGACCAGTAAAATGTCCTCACTAGTGGATTGTCATATTATTTCACTATATAAGTGAGGACATTTGGCCCTCACAAGTATAGTTAAACAAGTACACACAGTATTTGTACCAAATACAGACAGTCAAAGGCGACTAACTATTGTGTCATTTGTGGATAAGAAATATATATCAAATTTTGTAGTACAACAGCAGTCTCCTGTCGTCTGACACTTTAAATGTTCAAGCTCTTTAAAGCAGGATGGATTCTGACTAGCTGTCAATGTTTTTATTATTCATCAGCTGGAAACAAATGTTCCAAAAAATGATACAAATTACATTCCTTTATGTCATCATTGTTATAGTTGTAGTGTGGATGTCCCTATACTCACAGATTAGAATGATTATTAAAGGGGTCATATGATGCTATTTTAAAGATAATTATTTTGTGTATTTGGTGTAACAGAATATGTTGACATGCTTTAATGTTCAAAAAACACATTATGTTGTAGTTACTGTCTTTGGTGTGAACCAGCCTTGTCTATTACAACACAAATGAACTATATCATTGGAATCATTACCAGAATGTTTTTTGATTAAACATTGCCAATCAGAATCTACCCGACTTTAAAGAACTGAAAAATTTAAAGTAGTAGATTACATAACTTCAGTGTGCGCTTATAATAAACACAGTATGATCATTCTTGGTGTGAACAGGCCTTAACACAAGCACTCTGACCAAACAGAATGACAAATTCATCTATGTGGGGACACAAACCTGCTATGATAACGGTGTCTGTTCTAGCTTGTCCGAATTTCAGCGTCATCTCATGCTTATGTTTGTGCACTGCCAAATGGTCCTCGTTGGTAAACCTCTAACGTGAGAGAAACATCGACAGAGACACATGCATCAGCCCGCTTCAAAGTTTTCCGTCAATTTGCGTCTCATCCTAATTCAAATCAGATGGAAGCTAGAAACAGAGAAGCAGTGGATGATACCAGGCCATCTGTTGTTTTGATGACGGCTTATGTTATCCAGTTATGCAGTGCTATGGGAGTCTCTTACAGTTGCTCAGTGGCAGGGATTAAAACAGCTGGTGCGATTTTAGAATAAAAGTTTTGGACAAAAATCTGTCACTGGCTGGCCCCAAGATTAAGGGCCGTAAAGATTCTTAAATCTTTATAATTGGGCTCCCAAAACCTTAAACATTTGGACTAAAGTGTCAGGACTGCACAGGGGTTAAACACCTTATACAGAAGGGCAGGACCATCATAAAAAGAAGAATTTAAGAGTAATAATGCGAGAAAATAGCTCTTACCTGTCCACAGCCCAGGGCAGTGCAGACAAAAGGTCGATCGTCTCCCATTTTAGATCACCTACTTCCTGTGACACTTCTAAACACCATCCAGAAAGAACAGTTATATCTTATGAGACCTCAGACTTTTTAAAAACCTCATTTCTATTCGTTTCAACTAAATAGAAATGACTAAACAATCATCTGACCATAAAAACACTATTTAAAAGAATTCCTCCCAAACTTTGCCATGTTGTACAGTCTCTTGACAGATGACAGGAATCCAGACTTCATTGCAGCACAGAGGCCTGCTGGGTTCAGCTGATTGCATAATGTGCGTGATGATTACATGATAAGACGATTTCAGTTGACTATTGTCTGAGATCATCCCTGTTTAAAGAACATTTTCGCTAAATTAAACCCGCTTCAAACCAAAAGCTTTATCACACCAACACATACGCAAGCTAGCATGCGTTTCTTCTGTAAGCCATTCCAGAATAATCTATACAATAAAATTACTCCACACTAGAATGTAATAAAGCCATAACAAGCGTTTTAACGAAAAGATAACATGTCGGAGGATTTGTCTTAACTCCTGGCGCGCTGTGTGTTTCGTTTAAAAGGTTCTAAGCGATGTCCGATTCGTGAACGAATCGTTCTTTTGAGTCGGATCTGTTCAATATATTGGTTGAACCGGTTCGCAAGACCAGTCCGAACGACTCGTCCACGAAACTAGCTGACTCAAATAACTGACAGTAACAGCATTTCGAGTAAACCGAAACGTAAAACTACTTTAATAGTTAAATAGCGGAAATGTTACAATTAAAATGTATTGTAGATATGTTTACGATGTGATTGTATGGCAGCTTTATCAACACGTGCAAAAACGTTAGTAAAAATATGTAAAGTAAAATAATGTTAAAAATATTTAAGGTTTTAAAAAGATTTTGTTTTTAAACAACAACTGAAATAAGACACGTTACTTTATTAATATCACAATTTGGCAAAACAGTGACCACGAGACGACGCAATTACGTGGCAGCGTACGTAATAACTGAATCACTTAACCCAGTTTTTTAACGAACTCTCCAAAAGAACCGATTCGCAGGGAAGAGTCGGACTTCCCATCATTAAAGCTAACTGGCTAATGCTAACCACACACGAGCCAACAGGCTCTAACACCCCATTTACACTGCAAGCGAGCGACGCGAAGAGACAAAACAAGAACACTCCCATTATATTAAACGAAGCTACAATGCCAGCGCGAGAAGATTATTGATTATAATGGGGATGTATTAACGTTAATTGTGTCGCGTCTCGTGCAGTGTACACACGGTGCTCATGACACCTCCACCATTCGCGCGACCAGCGCTGCTACACTTGAAATCACTAATTGTAATGCATCTGATAATCCAAATGAGTTACATGTCGCCTGTTCATCATCCAAGGGTTTCAGTGTTTACAAACTTACCCTGCTCCTCCCTCTCTCTCCGCGTTCCCACCTTTGGAACAGCTTCATCCAGCTAGCTCACTATATGTAAATCTCGCGATATGTTGATGTAATACTCAAACCGAGATTAAAGTCGTTACGTAACAGATCTGAAGCCGTGATGAAAAATCCGGTGCTTTAGTTTACACATCTCTGTGCTACACACCCAACGCAAATGAAATGAAAACGGGTATTACAGACGGGGAAAAAATGCTCTTAATAAAGCCCTTAAGCATATAACGGAATGATAGCCATTAACTCAACTTTAAATTATTTAAATCCCAAATAAGTAACGAACCCGCACACTATCAATACTTGCGAATTCTTAAAACTTTATTAAACGCAACGTTTCGGTCCACTGACCTTCATGATTATTTTGGATTCAACTTTTTGTTTGATTTTGTTCCCATGCACCTATCCTCGTTTCAGGTGTGCGGAGTTTACATTGATAAATGATTTAAATCCACAAAAAAAGAGAAAGAATTGTAATCAAACGTCTATATGGATATCGATACTAAATGAATATCACGTAGATATGAATTTCCAACTGGATATCACAGTTTGGGACCAATCATTTAAAAAAAAATCCTAATAAAAAGGATTTTCTCCCCTTCATTTTATAAATTGTTAGATATTACAAAATCACTATTTGATTTAGGTTTAAATAACACTTAATTTAAAATTACTTGAGTTCTAGAAAGCCTACCAAGGGTTACAATACTTCGAATAATTAGTTTATAAAAGAAAGTGCTATAGAAATCCTCAAGCAGTTTCAACTAGGTTGTTCAAGAATAAAAAAATAAACGCAGATTAAAATCATTTTATCATTTATTTATTTTTCTTCCATTTCCTTTAGCTTTTTTTTTTCCTTTTCATTGAACATCTACAATATCATCCAAAACACTTCTCAGCAGTTGCTATGTCTACCCCTCTATAGAAACAAAAAGAAAGGGTCAATACTTGTTTTTCGTTTTTGGCTAAAGACTCGCTACTCAAAACTGCACCATTTCATATCTAAAAAGCTTACAACATACACGGGTTATAAGATTAGTAACAAAACAATACATTTCATGTCACCAACCAGTTATGGATCAAATCAATTAATTCAGATAAAATAAAAAAATAAAACCAGGTCCACTGATTTTTCTAATTTTAGTGGCACAGTTTCTACATAATTTGCGCCCCAAGGATAATATTGCCAAAAATTGAAAATAAAAATCTGAAAATACATCTCAAACTAATAACACACATATGTTAGGGCAAGAAAGCCACACTAATGAAAAGTTAAAGAAACAGACAATTTAAAACTAAATAAATTAAAACAAAACTGATGCATGAAATTTCCCTCCAATGTTTTGCCTAAAACAGTCAAATAAAAAGTAGGGGATTTTGAGAAATTATTCAAAGGACACCTTTATAAGGTTTTACACACAAAGTTTCATAAAACTAAAACATACATTGTTCAACTCACTAATCAACATAATCACGATTTTAACCACTCACTCATTAAACAGTGGCCCTGCCCATGGCAGAATGATAAGAGAGGAGTGAGGGAGGAGCTACTGCATTTAAACAGCACTTCCTGAGATTGTCTCTCTGCCGATTTGACTTTGGTCTGGATCTATGCACAACCCAGCCATACATGTGAATGAGACAAAAAGGAGGGGAGAAAAACAAATTGAGGAGAGAATCATGCATTACAGTGTCACGGATTAAACTTTTTTAAAACATTCAAATATGCATTATTAACTGAAACTTAAGACCCCTAAACAGTTTAATGTGGTTACTGAATTGAAAAGGCTATGAATATAAAAAAAAAAATATATATATATATATATATATCCCGCAGTAAGCATTGGACAAAATTAGCAGTCATACACATCACCTATTTCCTCTGAGGTCCTGAGTTCCATCTCTTTTACCTAAGCCGACATGAGATTAGATGACAGGTATATTATGAGTCCTGTAGCAGGTATATTACATGTAATCATACCTGAAATGTATAGGCATAAATGCAAGCATCACATAAAGATCATCATTAAACATACAAAGAAACAAACAGACTGACTCAATATCACAGACTGGACAAGAATGGCGATTCTGAAGCAGCACACTAACTCAGAGCATAAAATTCAACCTGATTATAGTCACCAGCATCTACAGCAGAGGGGAGAAAAAAACAAAACAAACGGAAATTGTCAAAAGTAGACACTACAAACAACCTGATCACTAGAAAACACTAACAAAACTTGCACTCCCAAGGGAAAGGAAGACAAACAGTGTTTTTTTTTCCTCATCTACACGAATGATTTCTACTCATTCCTTCAGCAAAGCAGCTTGATCTTTCTGTTACTGACAGACCCAGCCTTCAGAAACACTGGACATCACAGATGACACCGTATGGCACTATACAGCACCACACACCAACTCAAAATGAGTTGAATATATCTGTCCAAATCTTTTTTCAATGGATGTCTTACTTCATCCATTCGTCATGACAAACTTCCTGTTCAGTGTGTCCTTCAAACCTACACAGTTCCCTCTTCCTTTGTCTGAACAAGGGACACACACTTGTCTTCCAGTTATAGACCATGTGTGGGAATCTATAGGCACCTCATGATTTAATTTTGATTCAGTCATGAAGCGATTACAATACAATGGCATATGTGCACAACTGATTCGCTCTATGCTTTCTGAATCATGTGAAACACTTAATACCTGCTTGAGTTAGAAAATGCATGGCAAATAGGCAGGTTTCCATTATTTTCAGGTCAATAAATTTAATTGACTTTTCCAATTGATTGTAATGACTAGATAAGAATTTTTGAACAAGGACTTTTAGAAATCATTTTAAACTTAAGACTCATCATATTACAGTAATTTATAGCTGTTATTTATCTATTAATTATAATAACAATATTATTCACTTTTCCATGTCTAGAAATCACACTTTGGGATATCTGTAAAGTTTCATATTGTGCACGTTTTCAATAAATTAAAGAACAAACAATTATGAATCATTTGATCATTTTCAAAATCATGTGATCATTTTCAAAAGCATCACATCTGAATCGAACTTCTTCCCCAGCCCCTTTTAGGACTGGTGCAAACATAGGAAGTAATGAAGACACACAAATGTGACTTTTGGCCCTGTGGGGGTGTTGCCATGCTGTCTTTGTGTGATCTGTTGCATATGGAGCACATGTGCTGGCTTGATTTCTCACCAACAGTACTACTATCATTTAAAGATATTATATATAAAACAAGGTAAAGCATTGTACACTAGTGCCAGGACCTTAAACACTCCCAAGTAAAATAAAAAAAATCATTCACAATCTAATTAATTGCTGTAAATCACAGACAGCACAGGAAGCATAGCCTCCATTTCTCCCTTCAAATGTAAGAGTTTTTTTGTCTTCCTTAAATTCCTAGTTTTCTTCTGTAATTTTTTTAAGGATCAACTTCCCAGATTTCACAGTCATTTGGGAAGCAGAGAGTTCTTCGACACCACAGTGCGACAGTCCAGCTTTCATATGTAGATTTTTTTAAAATATATATATATATATATATATATAAAAAAATAAAAGTAAGTGTGCACACGTTGTGGGCATATGAGGCATTACTTTGGCGATCTAGGTGGGATGTTTTGTTCTTTTCCACTGCGTCTGTTGTACCCCATCTGTGGAGAGGAGCGTCGACCATGTAGAGGCCGTCTCTGTTGCTCTCTGAGCTTAAAACCTGACACTCTGGGGCCGTTACCACGTTGGTATCCAGTCTGCTCTCTGGATGTCCGACTATCACTTCCCTTCTCCATTTTCTCGCCAGGGATGCAGCGGGATGAGGCTGTGCCTTCCGCTTTGTTGACACGAAGTTCACGTAGTGGTTGGCTTGTGGTGGGAGAAGGGGTGGGACTGGGGCTGGGCGGGGCTACTGGTGCAGGGGGAGGGTCTTTGGGTGGCCTTTGACACACCTCCGCATAGCTCAGTTTCCGAGGCTCCTAAAGTGATTCAATAAAACCTTAAAGTTAACAGACATCGCCATTCTGACCTTCAGATGTGAACAAGCAACAGAAACATTTAGAATTTAGCTAATTAATGCATTTACCTGGACAGTTGCGCTTGTTGGGTCAGGTGGTGTAGATGCAGTGCTTGAAGTGCTTGATTGGCTGCATGAAGGTTTGGGGGCAGAAATGGGCTGGACGTGCTTTGCGGTCACTGATGCAAGGTCTGGAGGCGTGTCAGAGACCTGAACCTCTTTCTCAGGTTTCTTCACTTGATGTGACGCACTGTAGAGAAATGTGATTTGAATCAACCCTTTTCTATTTGTACAACCTTTTGATTATTTATATTTTTGAAAATGCATGTTTTTGAAATATGTATAGCAAAAATGATGTTACTTGTATAATATTTAAAATTTATTAATAATCAATAGGTTTTCAAATGTATTATATTTTATCATTAAAGGGGTCATATGATGCTTTTTTAAAGATCATTATTTTGTGTATTTGGTGTAACAGAATATGTTGACATGCTTTAATGTTCAAAAAACACATTATTTAGCAAATACTGTACATTATTGTAGGTTCTCTATGCCCCGCCTCTCTCAAACGCTTCGTTTTCTACAAAGCCCCCTCCTTCCACATAGTGAGGTAGATATGTGGGGCGTGTTAGAACGAGCCGTTTTAGGGGGCGTGGCAGAGTCTTAACTTTGATAAAGAATATCTTTGGTTTTGAGACTTTAGTCTTTGCAACTTCAGGGATCTTATCTATGCATAATCAGCTTGTAACACTCCAAAGAGAAAGGAAAACTTGAAATCGCATCATATGACCCCTTTAACATTTACAATGCATTTATAAATTAATACTAGATAAATTATAGTATTTGTAAAAGTATTGTTCAGTGGTAATTTATGATACTTTGACACATTGTTGAATTCTTCAGAATATAAGATGCTATTGTGCATGTATGCGTGTACCTAGTGCTAGGTGTGCCCTGTTTTGAGGTAGGAAGCTTTGGCGCTGGAGTGGAGTGTTCGGTCGACTGAGCTTCCACTGGACATGTTCTGGGATCTTGACCGACATCTTGCTTACTTGTTTCCTGCTAAACAAAACCCAGAAAAATGGTAACTTTACTTGAGTGATATGAGATCCGCTGCGAACAAGCAAAACAAATATAACTGAGAATAAATGATTACAAGTAGTAGTTCTTACTACCTTGTCCCTGCTGATGCCCTTAACTACATCTGCCATGCGATTTTCCAACACCGACTCCATTTGCACGGTCACACCTGGCAGATGACTCGGCACACCTCCTGGCAATGGCGGGAAGTTAGTGCTTGCGAGGTCAAACTTAGGGGGAGGAGCTTTCACTTCTGAATCAGGATTCTGCCTCTGTGAAAAATGAAATCCAAAATGAAATGAGAAGCACAAATAATTGAGCATAAATGCATTAAAAAAATGAAGTACTTCAGAGAGCAATGTAATAAACGTTTAGGACTTGCCATTCTTTCATCTTCTCTTCTCCTCCTCATGCCACGATAGCTTCCCCTCCTGGACACATCACAATTTGTTAAATACACTCCTATCAGCAAACCTGTCACCATTCAGTGAACACACTCAACATATGACCCTCAGATCTCAATCTTTCTGCTCACTGGGACAGGAGTGACAGACTTAAAGGAGAGGGAGAGTGAGAGAGAGAGAAAGCAAAAGAAGAGATGGAAGGAGAAGTAGTGATCAGAGAAAAGAAAAATAACTCCTAAAGTCTTCCCATCACTCCCTGCTTCCCTCTATGCACTTAGTTGATCATCACTGGGTCAAAACAACCAAATCTGCCGCTTAGTTAAATTTCTTAAAAAAAAAAAAAAAAAAGTTAAAAAACTGACCTGGCCCGGCTGCTGATGCCAATATCTGAGTGGTGATTCTCTCTGGGGGAAACCAGTGGTTCAGAGAGTGGGGTGAGGGTGGAGGCAGTGGTCTCTGAAGTAGAGGTGGATGGAGGCTGGGGACAACCAGTACTAGACAAAGTCTCGGTCAGCTGACCCACGTCAGCACGAGGTTGTGGCTTTACATGATTCCTGAACAGAACACAGAAAAATCAGAGGTTTCTTAGAGGTGACCGCATGCAACTATAACAGAGGCTCCAAAGCCAGAGCAAAGCTCAGTAAACATCTGTAGAACATAGTTTGTTCAGCTGGGCTTTAAGGGTGGTCTCTCTGGCTGTGCAGAACAAGCATCACAAATGGAAGTGTTATATATATGTAATGACAAAAAGAAACGTCTGTTTGGTTGAGAAGTTCCTGAAGAGTGACACCATTTTCCATTTCTTTTGCAGAAGTTCTCCCTTTTAGCAGTACAGACAACCAATATAAACTAAACCAAAATAAATTTACAGCTGATATCTTACTATTTGAGATGAATCAACATTAAGCAGATAGAATTCTGCCTGTGTAACCTTTTGTGTTAATTCCAAACTTGAGTAACGAGTAAATGTTTTTTTTTCATCTTTAGAAGGCAAAGTAACACCTAAAAATATAAAAAATAGAACGGAACTGAAAGATTGTTCTAACATGATTAGGGATACACAATATTATCGGACCAATATCAGAATCGGCTGATAATGGCTTTAAATGTAAATATCGGCATTGGCCTGATATGAAAAATTATGCCGATATGTCTTGCCGATAAGAAGAATACATTAACTCACATGTGCACAGGGTGTGCTAGCGATTAGATCACGTCAGCATTGTGGCTCATTCTTGAAGCAAAGTTTTGCCTGAATGGTGAATAGATTCACTGTTTTGGATCGCTGCATTTAAACTG
>NW_015630557.1:92259-93223 GCF_001515625.1 Sinocyclocheilus rhinocerous
AAATAGAACGGAACTGATAGATTGTTCTAACATGATTAGGGATACACAATATTATCGGACCAATATCAGAATCGGCTGATAATGGCTTTAAATGTAAATATCGGCATTGGCCTGATATGAAAAATTATGCCGATATGTCTTGCCGATAAGAAGAATACATTAACTCACATGTGCACAGGGTGTGCTAGCGATTAGATCACGTCAGCATTGTGGCTCATTCTTGAAGCAAAGTTTTGCCTGAATGATGATTAGATTCACTGTTTTGGATCCTGCATTTAAACTGAGAATGCATGTACAGAATGACGTGTTTGGTGTGTGATAGACTAAACAGTAATAGTAGGTGCAGCAGCAGCCTCCCCAGGGTCCTAATGCCCACTCAGTAAGAAGTTTTAATTCCGTAGGGGGCGCTGTTGGCCTACTTCTAATAAAATGAAGCTTACATGAACAAAAAAATAAATAAATCACAAACATGACACAAATTAAATATTTTTATATATATACTGATTTATTCATTAATGTGTAATGTTATATTTTTTAAACAAATTATGAGCTCTAAAAGATTTTCAGAATTTTTACAACTTTTGCTTTAGACCATTTACAAATGTTAAATCATAAAATAAAATGTTAAGGTTACCACTGCATCTTTCTGAAAAAAAAAAAAGGTGACTTTGTTTCTTCAGTAGAACACAAACGAAGATTTTTAACCCTTTCGCACGTGAGTTTAAAATATTCTAGCTGAGCCCCCAGCGTGAGTTTTTTTTAGGCGACCGTGGCGACCGTTTGTATCGCCTTATTGTTTCCATGGCGACGCGTCATGCTTGTCATGTGACACAACGCAGCCAACGCAGCCATGTGTGACACATGGATCGCTTTTATTTCGTTTTTCCTGTTTTATTCAAAATATTCACAAACATGCTCACTATATTATGAAATATCTGATATTCCGATTCTGAAATATGTGCAA
>NW_015630557.1:96269-110092 GCF_001515625.1 Sinocyclocheilus rhinocerous
TCGTGGTAGTAGAGGCGGCGCAACTATAACGACATGTGAATAATCCCGCCCACTATAAAGCGGTACTGAACTGCAGTGGAAACGTAAACCGAGCCAAATTGAGCCGTGCCGTACTGAGCCGTACTGAGCCGTACTGAGCCGAGTCGTACCACGCAGTGGAAAAGCAAGCCGAGATGGAGGAAGAGAATGTGAAACATAGCTTTCGGGCTTGCATGTCACATGTTATGGCCGGGCAGGCGATGTTTCTTTGCCATTACAGAGAGAGGAAACTGCTGAGGTGTCACAAATGGAATATTTTAGTTCTTGAAAAACCCTATGGAGCGTCATGATTAACCCTTTCGCACGTGAGTTTAAAATATTCTAGCTGAGCCCCCAGCGTGAGTTTTTTTTAGGCGACTGTTATTTTAAAATGTATCGCCTTACTGTTTCTATGGCGACGCGTCATGCTTGTCATGTGACACAACGCAGCCACAATAGCTCTGTATGACACATGCATCGCTTTTATTTAGTTTTTCCGGTTTTATTCGAAATATTCACAAACATGCTCACTATATTATGAAATATCTGATATTCCGATTCTGAAATATGTGCAATTAAATCTGTTTGGTAGTTTAAACACTTTTATATCGACCGTGTTAGTTGATCTATAGCGTGTGATGGGCGCCGCCATGTTAGTTCGCGCTGAATCCGAGCTGTGGGATTTACAACACGCAAATTCATCCTCTCCTCCCGAAACACGTTAAAGTAGGTCTCCGGTAAACTGGGAGAAGAGCAGAGTAAACTTTATAGTTACCTACACAATCTGTATATGATATCAATAAAAACATGTCGTCAGATTATATTTGTAAGGATCATTATTGCCGTTTCCATAAACATCAGCGTGCATTTTACAAACTGTAAATGTATGGTTTTGCTAGTACTTATGTGTATTTAAATGTCTGAAACCTAAAATAAGTACTATATGGTTGAAAACAATGAATATTTGTGATAATATAACAAGCGCTCAGCGGGTCCGATCTGGCTCTGCGCCAGCCAAAGCGCGAAAGCGGATTTAAATTCAGCAGTTGATGACGTGACGCACTGAAAGTTCTAATCACACCGGTGTGATCGTACGCTTCAGGGACCAGCCAAGACTGATCACACCGGTGTGATCGTACGCGTCAAAGGGTTAAAAACTAACTAAAATTAATTATATATCGGTATCGGCCAAAATGAGTTGAAAATTATCAACATATCGGCAAAAATCCTATATCGTGCATCCCTAAACATGATAAATATGATAACCACTTGTTACAACTGCCCCTAATCTTCCTTAGTGTAAAAGATTGTGCTTACTTCCTTTCAGCCAAAATTATGCATGTCTCATTTGTACATTAGACATATTTTTGCCAATAAATAGGCCACTGGCTAACTTGTCCTGTAGATCTCATATCAGGTCAACCCCTATGCAGATTTTATCTATAATGCATGTACTTCCCAAGACACCATCAGGAAACTCTCATACACAGAGCAACAGATGCATGCAAAACAGGGTCACAAGACAGATCTGATGACAATGCACTGACATTCATTCACTGTGAAAGGCATCATGCGTCAAGATGCAGCTTTTAGCGGAGTCATGATGGTCAATCACTATGGAATGCTTCAAGTGATGTGATACAGCCCATCCCTTAGGTACAACGTTAGTCTAACATTAGACTAAACATTTCAATCACCACAATGCAGTTCTGGCATTCTAATCTTTTAAAGCAGCTTGCATGGTACATGAACATGCACAAGATGACAACTGAGGAAAAAGAAATGCTCCAATAAAAGTAGACCACATCTACCTGAAGGCATTGATTACATTCTTTCTGGAATAAAGTGGAAGTCTAGAAAGTAAAGGAATAAAGTCATTGTGACTCCAGTGTGCCAAACACAAAAGCTCCGCCTCACTTTCTGCATACGAGATGAAATCAACGTAGGTAAACTTCATTTTCACACTTGGACAATAAGTGCAACAAATTCAATTGGAAAGGATGCACCAGCAATGCCAAGGTCATGAGTCTGATTCATAGAAAACAAACATCTTTTCAATGTATAGCTTCAATAAAATGTAAGCCGCTTTGGACAAAAGTGTGAGCCAAATGAATAGATATAAAACCAAATCTTTACAAACATATTTGAAATGCAGCAAAGCAAGTTAATGTCTACAAGATGGTTTTAATATGACCTTCATAAAACAAGTCAGTTTTCATTAAAACCAGCCTATTATTAATAAAAATAGACTAAGAAAGAGGTTCTTTAAACAAATTGTAGGCTTCAGGACCTTACCGGTTGCGGGGGTAGTTGTGCGTAAGGCTGATTGGAGAGGAGCCAGTTTTGTAGTTTCCGGCTGGGCCAAAGCCATTAACAAATGTGCTGTTTGGAAATGGAGCCTGCAAGATAAATCAACAGCTGAGATTAACCCACACATCCAAGTTGAATTCACATTTTTGTGACACATGGCCAAAGCACCTCTTTACATTGTGATATGCTAAATGAACCAAATAACTGTTGGCATGGTAACCGTTCAACTGCCCTGACTACATTGCAGCAAGTCCCCTGCAGCTCAGCCTGCAATCACAACCCTGATTACAAACTAGGAGACCCACTGTGACTATCAGCTTATACCTTCAGCATTCATGACTGTAATACAAAGGTAACACAAAAAAGATTAGGTTTTTAGATGAGTCACATTTAAAGCGGTTCTAAAATGACTATAAATGAATTGCTTCAATGCTCAGCCAATAGCAAATAGTCAAAGTGACCCTCAGATCTCATAATCTTAACGCTCACTGGGACAGGAGTGACAGACTTAAAGGAGAAAAGAGACAGAAAGAAGGAAAGTGAGATAAAAGTAGCAGAAAAGGAGAAGAAAAAGATCTCCCAAAATCTTCTGATCACTCCCTGCTTCCCTCTATGCGCTTAGTTTATCATCACTGGGTCAAAACAACCAAATTTGCTCTAAACATCTTTCATATACAGCTACATTTGTGTTTCTGAACATAGGTTTTTGATTAACTTTTTTTTTTAATAAACAATTTTTTTGTTTTAGCAAGGAAGCATTAATTTCATCAAGTGACAATAAATACTCTTACATTGTTACAAAAAAAAAAACATATACATATACACACACATATATATATATATATATATCAAATAAATACTGTTTTAAATAATTCAGAGAAATCATTATACATTTTCACCACAATTTTATGTAGCATCATTTTTAACTGAGATAAGAATTGTTTCTTGAGCACCATATCACAGACCTGCCAACCTTTGAATTTTTTTTTCCAAGTACCATCAGTGTGATGGGGGGGGGGTCATTCTGTGATAAGAAGCCACATCAGATCAGGACGGAAGTTATTACTAACATTTGTTTGATGTTGTGGAGTATGTTAATGGTCTGTTTTGTTGGACAACAGGTTTAGAAACGCTCCGCATTACAAGTAATGCTCGGCTTACGTTGCTTTTTCAGATGCACCATGCGCGTGTTTCCTCATCTCAGCGCACGACTCAAGGACACACAAACAGAGCCAGTTTGGAGAGAAATAAAACACACAGAAATTATTTAAATGTAAAACCGGAAAAAACAGTCTGATTAGTTGAACTCCTCATCTTTTTCTGTTGCTTGTTTACTGCGCGTGGACAGGACACCAGGTTTTTGCGTAGTTTAGAGTGACAAATCGTACCAGCGTACTTTAAGGTCAAAATGCGTACCCGCTACGCAATGCGTACAGGTTGGCAGGTCTGATATCAGCATATTAGAAAAGGTAGTGTTCATCTTATTATATGGGGAATTCTCACTGCAAACCACTTGAATTTTTTTATTAATTTTTAACACTCTTCACAACATATTTCAAGATAAAATTCTCACCAGTGGCGTTTCAAAGTAAGGGGTGGGTGAGGGGGTCCAAGTCTGTTGCAGGAGGCTATAGAGAGGATACTGCTGTGGAGGCTGGTACACCTGCTGCAGGTAAACTGGAGACGAGTACTGTGACGGAGTGGAGTAAACCCCGGAGTCAACTGCCCCATAACCGTTCTTAGCAAAGAACGTGTTTATGGCCTTGATGCGAGCCTACCAACACAAACATACAAAGAGACACCTTTATTAAAACCAGAACATCTAAAAGATCATTCATTATGCGTTACACTCAGTTGTGAAACTAAAGGGAGGCCATAAATGACAAATCAGTATTCACATTTGTCCATATCCCCCCAAGATCTCAATCTCACAGTAGTCAGGGCGGAACTCACAGAGAAAAAGCAAGACAGACAGGAGAATCACACGCACTCTAAACATAAGTAAAACAATACATGCACCTCTCTAATCCAGCAATTACGGTTATAAACGTGAACCTTTGTCTTAGCAGAGCACTGGAAAGCAGATTTCCTTCATATGGCACAGACGCATCTCATGCATTACTCATACAGATGCCTTTTGTTTGTCTATTTAGGATGTGAGCTGGACAAGATAAAATGCATTTTGTCATACAAGTTAACGCAACGAGACTTTGAACAGGACGAAAACAGCTTGGTTTGAGGATTACATAATCCCATACACAGTCTATGGGGTCTTTTCTATTGGTTACACACCGATGGTATAACTGATCACTGATTGGTTGAAAGAACAAGGGTCGAAGTTGAATACTTCAGAGAAACCTGTTAATCATCACAAGTGGTCAAGGTGACACTAGTTGTATTTGAAGTGTTTGCCAGGAACGCACACATCCAGGGTGCTTAAATTACAGCTGATCTGACAAGAGAGGTGGCAGCACAATGTACACTCACCATAATTGGTTTGCCCTGAAAAGTTTTGACTTCCTCACGCAAGTATCTGTAAGCCTGTAAAACAATGAGACATGAGTCAATCCAGAAAACATTTCAGTTATTAAACCAGCAGAGAAAATGCAAAAACACTTTTGGCATTATTAATGCAACAGCACAGCAAATGTGCATATTTGTTATTGTATCAGCCAATTACTATGGCTGTTGTAATGCCTTTTTAGCTATAATAAATTAATATAAAACGCATAAAGGGTAAATATTTACCTACAGCTTTTTAGATTTCATTATGACCATATTTGATGAATAATTATAATGGCAAACAAAGTTAAACATCATACAGATTAAAAAGTCATAAACCATATTATAGTAAATAAATTCATGTGATTTTTACTTGCAAATAACACAATATAAAATATTCCTCACATATGATTTTTACCAATTATTTATACAAACATTTATTCCATGAGAAAGTCCCTTTGTGTGTGTTTGTCAATAATACCTGCTGAGCATCAGTGTCAGACTGGAATGTGATGTACCAGTTGTTATTGTGTGCAAACTCCACACTGATAACCTGCGGACACTTCTCACTTTTAAACAGGGCCTCCACCTCCTGACAGAGAGACAAAAGCATCAGTCAGCAAATAAAAAGAATAAGTGAAAACTACTGACAAATAGGAGGCCAGATATCCCTCAGATCTCATAATCTCACAGTCATTAGGGCAAAATATACTGTACTGAGAGAGGGCGAGAGAGAAGGAGGGGAGGGGGGGGGACGACGAATAAGAATAAGGATAGATAAATGAGGAGTTAGAAAGAAAGAAAAAGACAGACAATAAAGTCTCAACAGCAGCAATGATTCTGGATCCTTCCAAGCGCGATACTGATCATAATTGGGGTGACCACAGTAATGGTAACCAGTCTCTACTATATACAGCCACAAGAGATGACCATAAAGTGTGCTCTCACCTCTACAGGTGTGGTCTCAGGAACCTCTCGGAGGATGATGATGCATCGCTTGTGGTTTGGCCGTACCTTCTCCCCCTTTTCATCCACCTGCACCATGGGAGAGGCTGAGGAGGACAGAAAAGAAAGGAATTAAAGCATTGTAAGGAATGAACAAACTCTGAAACTGTGGTCGGGTTTTGTTTGTTTTACCTCGTAGCACCTCAAGTATCAGGTCCATATCAGTAGTCAGCAGTTTGACCCCCTCCATGCTTGCAATGGTCCAAATAGGGACAAACTGATCACTGTCCATCTGAGACATCAGGTAAAGGTCCTTGGAGAGATTCTCTCTGTAAGAAAAATGCAATGAACAGATGAACACTTGCAGTGATATCCATTGCACTCGAAATGGTCAGTGTTAGTGCTGGGCGATATGACCAAAAATTTATATCACGGTATTTTTCAAAATTATACCGGTTTCACGGTACAAGACGGTGTATTTTTTTTCATGCATTGTGTTAACCATATATTTTACTGATTG
Organism: Sinocyclocheilus rhinocerous; assembly: GCF_001515625.1. Lineage (NCBI taxonomy): Eukaryota > Metazoa > Chordata > Actinopteri > Cypriniformes > Cyprinidae > Sinocyclocheilus > Sinocyclocheilus rhinocerous. The sequence goes on from NW_015630557.1 coordinate 102,565, forward strand.
AGAGAGGAAATACTGCAGTATATTGACTTAGAATGCCCTATTTTACTATCATGATGAGTGAATATTGTCAAAAAATACCACACTAAATAGTGACTAAACACGACCCCTTTTAATACATGTTAACCAGGAGTCACTCTCATTTATAATCGCGGCATCGTCTGATAAAATCAACATGCATCTACACTAAAGAGCGGCTATGCGGTTGTTTTGGCTATATTACTTTTTTGTCTCATGTAGCGCACTGCCTGCGTCTGAGTAATAAAAATTTTTTAAAAACGTGCATGTGATATTAACAGACGAACTACGCTCATATTTATAATTCCAAACAATCAGTAAGCGACAGGTGCTAGGAAATGCTGTTTTGTACTCATTTATTGACGAGTCGGCGGTGGTGCGGCCAACTGAATGCGCTGCTTTCTCTGCCGCTCACTGCACAGAACAGACGCCGAGAGAGGTGACACTTCTCCGGGAAAGTCAGACCTCGCGTTCGCGGGACAGCACTGGCGAAATCTTCCAACTGAACCATAGCTAAGGTTTATCCAAAAAGGTCGCTAGGTTTGTCAGTATGAATATTCTATGGAAAAAAGCCGCTAAAATGGTCTGGAAGTTGCTAAATCTAGTGCTAAAGTCGCGCTCGTGTGTGTGTGAGAGACGCGGGAGCTGATGGCAGGGGGCGGTGGATATTTGTGGCGGTCAATGTGGATATTGTGGATGAGTTCTTCTGTGTCATCACGTTCTATTAGTTCTACAGCTTCAGTTTCGGAACTTTCACGCTTAGTAACACATACAGCTGTTCCCTCACCACAGTGCAACACCCCTTTCAAACAGCGTCGCGTTCTGAACGTTGTTTAAGTGACATATACCGGTATTGCGGTATTTTCAAAATTCATATCATAACAAAAATAAAAACCGGTATTCGGTATGAACCGGTATACCGCCCAGCACTAGTCAGTGTGCATAAGAATTTCACTGGATACAATTTTTGAATACAGATTAAGTGTATACAGTGGGAAAACTGAATTTGAATGCCTGCTTTGCTAACTAAAATCTACCATTGCATGATTTGCACATTGACAATACTGAATACTACAATGTTATCACACCAGTAAAGGACTGGTTTGCTTAAGTGCACACATGCAAATTAAAAAAATAGACCCAAGAACTAACTTTTTTTTTTTACAGAAGTGTGTATTCCTTCAGGAATACAGAACTTTTACTACATATTGTGTTGCTTCAAAACATCATGTGCAAAACTAAATTTCAAACTAGACAAGTCAGTAAGTTTCCTGAACGACTAGTCAACTATTTGGTCCTAAGGAAGCTTTATGTAATACGGATGTTGCAGTTCACCTTATCGGTCAAATGTGGCAAGACACACTGAAAAGTTGGAAGGTTTTGTCTTAAACACAACACTTGAAATAGTATGCTCAAAAACAGTGCAACAGGCAAAAACATACTTATCAATGTGTATGCATGTAACGTCAGTGTTTTAAAGGTCATGCTTTAAAAAATTTTTTAAAATAAAAGATGCTTTCAAAACGCAAAAGCACTGCTTCTAGTGGACCGATATAGAAATGGCTGATATTTGGAATTTAATTATCAGTTTCAGCCCAGCCAACAAGTCATTGAATATTTAATTATAAATCAACAATCAAAAAAATCTGGCCAATATAAGTATTGGTCGACCACTAACCAAAAAAATAAATAGATTAACTCACGAATGGATTATTGACCAACTACTGACTTTTGCTGAAATTTAAGCTTCCCAATAGTCACACGACACACAAGAAACAAATTACTTCTGGCATCCAATGGCCATACTGCTTTGGAATGGCATTGGGGTGAGTAAAAGATGGTAATTTTAATATTTGGGTGAGTTCTTTTTTTTTATATCATATTATCAAATTAAACTGTCCTTATTTTGCAACTGACAATTACAATACTGCCAAATATAATGGCTTCAATAGGATCATCCACATCAAATCTTTTCAATATTATGGGTCCATTATGACATTGCATTTAATTAGTGAATGAGAATTTTCTCAAGCAAGAGTAAATAAGCACTGCTCTACTGTTCAGATGATTATGAATTTCCATTCATCCCTTACATAATTACGTAATATGGGGGAGCAGGTGTTAGCATGTCTGGGCGTACAGTGGGCGTTACCTTGAGAAGCAAAACTCCAGCTGCTTCTTCAGTGACTCCTTCAGACTCTCTTCAGACAGCGGAGGCTGCACCTCGACCGCCTCACCCTCCACTGAGCGACACAAGACACATACACACCCCCAATGATAATCAGCCAGTAAGCAGCACTGGAATGGAGTGCAACTAAAGTGTGACAGTGGGTGTGTGCGACAGACCTGGTTCGTAGAGTGGGTAAGCCAGTTCTGCAGACTCCATGCCATTCAACATGCTATTCTCCATAGGAGGGGCTGACTCAGAGTCACCATAGCCAACACCATACTCCTTGAAACCTAGAGGAGGAACGACAGTAGCAAATGAGTTTGGAAGCTTACCGATCTTTTACCATGTATGAACAGCAATAGGTCATTTAACCCTCAGATCTCAATCTCACGGTCATTAGGGCAGACACACTCCATTGAGAGAATGACCAAGAAATTTAGTTTGAGAATTAGAGAGAGATTGAAAAAGATGAGAATGGAAGGAGTGAGATAGAGGAGAAATGAGGATGGAAGATCTCTACAGTGAGAATGGTTCTGGACACGATACTGATCATCACAGTGTTTTAGCAAACTTTAACATCATGATTCAAAATGGTTGTTGTTGCTATTGCATCTGGAACACACCAGATTAATTTCATAATCAACAAAACACCACCATGAATTTAGCCATTTCCCATTAGACAAACTGCATCAGCATTCCCTTAAAGCAGCAGGGTTTCCCAAACCCCTGGGGTAATATATATTTTTTATGATTTTACCTGCATGTCATGTCCATTAACCAACACCAGAGAACCATTCAAATGTGTTTATTTATATACATTAATTTATAATCCCACTGGGAACTCAAAGTAAATATTTTATGTAAAATCAGCTGATGAAAAAAGTTTGGGAATCCCTGCCTTAAAGAAATAGTTACGAAAAAAAATATGCGCCATAAAATGTATTTAAGACACATGGGAACCAATGGTAGTAGATGTCAAATCAACTGGCTACAGGCTTGAACATAAAGTGTATGAACTAAATTTATGTTGCTTTTAATTCTCTTATTAACAGCCTACTGCAACAAACTGGTGTGTAGAAAATCTCTTACGTTCCCCTTTTATTCCACACATAAATCAAAGCATATGGCTTTTAAAGGACATGAGGTTAATTTCCACGTGAACAATTTCGGATAAGATAACATATGATGTCAATTTTTACACATTATTTAATTACAGCACTAAACAACTGCCAATCAATATATGTACCTTCTGACTCCTCGGTGGAGACAGTATCTGCTTGTGGCCAATGGCACGTCTCTGTGGCTGCCTCTGGAGTCTGGGTGGCTGGTGCAGGCACTTCCTGCCACACTTTAGCATTGGGATTCAGACCAGCCCCCTTGGTGGTCACCTTGAAGACAAGGTTAAACAAATTCTGGGTTAACAAGGTTAACATAATACTAATTTTTACAGTTAGATTTTCACATCACAGTAGAATAAAATCAGCAGAAATCTGTCAACATTTGCTAACTGTAGCTTTAGTAAACGATTATAAGACTTAACTAGAACACTGCTGATCATTTAACTACCCATCAATATGTAATCAGAAACAGACAGCCATCTAATAGTCGCACAACCTTCTCCAAGTTCATGTGCAGTAAGTGTTTAATGAAATGGCAACTCAATGTAGTAGGGCGTCAGTGTTTTAGGCAAACCTAAAACCTTATCCAACCTGTTTCACAGTATGGTGGCAGGGTGATCCCAAAAAAAAAAAAAAATTTAAACAGGAAAGAAATCCTGAAAACCAAAGTAATTAAAGAGTTCCACTATGTGAAGTGCACAGTTCAGAGTGTCAGAGCCGACACTGTATTTAACACAACAACATCTTTGGTAGTGATAAAATCCGTCAAAGCTTGCAGCAGGTGAACAAGGCCATTGATAACAGATAGGCCATGGATAATTTTAGTAACTTTACTAGTTGTGACTTACATTTCTCAATTCCCAACATGTTAAGCGATTACAAAATGATCACATTCCACTCAACTTGCACAATGTACATTTTCAAGTGCACCAAAAATGCAACAGTGGGCAACATAGGTAAATACGTTTCTTAATTAGTATAATAATGGAACAGTAATGCATTGATAAAGCATTGTGAATGGTTTTTGACACAGCATTGCATTTTTGCAACGTTTTTCCTAACTTTCACCCCAAACAAAATTATTTTTAAAACTCTTTAATCACTACTTTTATTATCACTTACATTGAGGGGGAAGCAGATACAAAAGTGTGACTGGGTCTTTCAAGAGTTAACAGATGCGACGCTATCAAAGTTTCACATGACACGCCGAGGCACAAATTACAACACCGCTTGCACCTTGCTGTAAAGTCGCAATGCGAATTATATAAAATATAGCTTACATGTGCTCTCTCAACAAATAAAACGTTGCATTATAGCCACAACCTTGGCGAAGGACGTCTGAAGAGCACGGTGAAGGAATGCAAACACCACAGGACAGACAAGGGCACTACGTATTAACACACTTCACGAGGTGGAAAACCAGAACTGTGCACAACTTCTCTCTCTAACTTCTCTATACTACTGCGCTCGATCAGGGATGAACCTCATTCCCAAGATCTATTACTTACCCGAAGCGACACTCCATGCATAGTCAGGTGGTTTTAAATAGTCGGCCTTTCGCCATTTTAATCTGATTAGCCACTTCGATAAACCAGAGCGAGAGTTCAGAGCAAAGAGCTACAAACCTGCATCTGAAACGCAGCCTCGTTAACCTGACCAGCGCTTTATCGGATTTGGACGGGCTAAAGTTCTTTTTAATCTAAAGGTTAAATTAAAAAGCAGAGGAAATTGGTGGACACCTTCAGCATTTGATGTGGTCATTGCTTTAGTTGTGAACTGCACTGATAGAAGATAAGAGGCTGGCTAAATAGCTAGCATTTGTTGCACGCGCACGTGGATCCTTCGCTGTCGACGGTCAGTTCGCGTCCACATAAATAAGGTCTTGCATATTAACTCAACTAATCTTGGTTATCGCTAATAACCATTTTTAACTAAAAAAAAACAATAAGAAGAATGGTAACTGCACTACAAAAACAACAAATTAGTCTCCTTGTTCAGCTCGATGGCGCCTGCCATGAGTTTAATCCATGCCGCGGCTGTGAAAAACCTTCGCGGTCGCCAAAATGACCTCATTATAACTTACCTCCACAAACAACAGCATGGTCTTCTCCCCCGACAACTTTATCACTCGCTAGATACCTAGTAACGTTAGGCGAATTAATCTAGCTCACAATAACACGGACCGGATTCCACTTCTTTCTGTTTAATAAAGCAAAAGTTCACCGCCAGAGTTTCGCGGCCACTCATCAACTACATCAATATCCCCTTTGCTCTGCGTAGTGCGTAAGCGTCTATACGGTGGATTAACGAGTCTGATTGGCCGTAAACTAGTCTTTCCTTTGCCTCTTTTGTGATCACATGCAGCAGCACGCTTTGAATATTTCCCGCCCACCGTTATGGGATTGGTGCGTACTGAAATACGTCATAATGAATCTCCATCTGATTGGAGCGGGCTTATGTCTGTCAAACTTCTGTTCAAGTTACCAGAACTGTAACCTCTGCCGCCAAGATCACTGCTGAGCACATGGCGACAGTTGAAACATTCCAACATTACGTTACGAAACAATAAAACAGCCTTTGAGGATGACATTTTTGTTGCTGTAGTGTGTAATATCGTTGTGTCTCGAAGCACCGAATAGTACTAGGAACGCGCAATTCATATCATGGACAGTCTGGTGGCTGGATCTCAATGCGATAGTTTCCCCAAAATTACATTTTCTACTGCTGGAATTGTAACACTGGGAATCTTGATCTACACTAGCTCTCAGAAAACAAAAAAAGTGAATTGTATTTTATTCTGAATTCACACAGAGAAAACTTTAAAGTCTGCGTGAACCGGAAGTTGCTGCCGACTTTATTTCAGTGTAGTGACGTATTTCCAGCTGAAACGGAATATTGAATAGAGGGCATGGTTTTATGTTTGTGCTCCTCCTCTCTGTCTCTCACTCATAGCAATAGGTGCGTTCGACTTCATGCGGCGCCGCGCAAACCGATCGGCGGCTGACTTGAAGCAGTGCATGCATTCACAATCAGCTTGTAACACTCCAAAGAGAAAGGAAAACTTGAAATCGCATCATATGACCCCTTTAAAAAAAAAAGGTTCTCAACCAGGGGGCTGGGGCCTCAGCAAACGTACAAGGCAGCCTCAAAACGACATCAAAATTAAGACAAAAAAAGCATTAAAATAAGCTTAAACAACTAAAAATCAAGATATTTCTCATTTGAATTCACCTCCTCAAAAACCTACTTGAAAAGCCCGAATATAATAGGAACAGGTAGCCTGCTTTTAAAAGTGTAAATTCTAGACCTGCAGAAGACATATAAATTAATAAAATTGTAAAACATTGTGGGCATTTTTATTTTTATTAATTGATTTATTTTTCAATGAATATACATTTTTCTAGTTTTGCCAAGCTCTGAATTATTTTATAGGGTAGAAATTTGGAGCACAAACTACTTATTTTTAAAATCTCATCCTTAATCCTTATCATGGACAACTATCCATTTGCTACTGGACATCAGTATTAATGTGATCATGAATAGGAAAAGTGATGTGAGAATCTTTAATATTGTTGTACAAACTTGAGTTATGGATGATCTCTCTTTGCTAGCAAATACCGAGCAAGGCCATAGCAACCACTCAGAACACCTTAGCAACCACCTAGCAATTCCATAACAAACATCCAGAACACCTTATTAGCTGCCAAGCAAAAAATCTGAACACATTAACACAGTGCTCCCTTAGCAACCACCTAGACAGGCCTACTAACTTCAAATCTCCATTCAAACTTACTATATATTTAATCTCAAAACAATCTTTTAAAATCTTCCATGCATTTAAAGTTTCTTTGCTGTTTATAGTGAACAGTCATTTCTCCAGGCTGACATCCACTTTTTTATGCTGTCATTGTGCTAAGTGACAGTTCAGATGATTGAGTGATTAACAAAGTGGGGCACAGATAGAAAGAGAGCACAAGAAAGAAAGAACATAAATCATGATCATCTGGAAAAGTCATGGGGCCAGGGCCGGATTTACGCATAGGCATTCTAGGCACGTGCCTATGCTCGCTCGTCCAGGGGGGCCCAAACACAATAAAGAGATATATAATATTTTTGTTATATGGGCTATCTACAACAGTAAAAGAACCAAAACCCCAGAAGACATTGAGCAAATAAATATAACAAACAATAGGGTAAAAATGACAAACTATTTCCATGTCTTCAA
>NW_015630557.1:110152-111697 GCF_001515625.1 Sinocyclocheilus rhinocerous
GTTCTCTCTCACAGACGCACACACACGCACTCGCGCACACACGCGGAGATGCGACCAGAAACTTGTTGTCAGCGCTGCCCCGCGAATGTATCAATAAAATAGTTGTGCAGCTGAAAAGCTACATGACATTTCTCAGTAGCGAGGTTCTTGAAGCAGTTTAACTTAAAGATTCGCTATTAGTAGACGCTGCGGCTGAACACTGCTGAGAGACGCACAGACGCAAGTATTTACACACGCTTAATCTCTCTCGCTCTCTAAGAGCGTTAGACTGCATTAGCCTGCATATCAATGGCTCAAGCCTCTGTTATTAGCTCTAAAATGACGTTTTGGAATTTGCAATTTAAGGTTTATGAGGTGCGTAAAAAAATAAGAACTATAGTTCAACACACATGAGATTTCAGGACGGAAACATGACAAAATGTCTTGAAATAAATCATCTTAACAATGTCTTGATGTGTGGTTGTGACTCCAGGCCTTTAAAATTATTAGAGAGATAATGCACTCCTGAAGTGTTTATGTGGCCACGACACTGCACCTATTAATGGAATGGTCTTTCTCAGTTCTCAAACAAATTAAGAACTACATCCGATTTTTATTGATTGAACGCAAGCGCTTATTGCGATAGAAAACACTGTAATGGTTTCCTTCCACTGATTAAGAATTATTTTTGTTTGCTTGGGTGGTAGGTAATATTAGGCCTATTATATTAATAGGCAAGGGGGGCCCAAAATTTTTTTTGCCTATGTCACGAAAAGAGGTAAATCCGGCCCTGCATGTGGCCTTCAAATATTGTTGTGGACAATGGGGGGCCTTGGGAGTCAAAATGCTGTAAAAGGATTCTCACAGGTTATACAGATATCTGCATAATTCTAAAAGAGAGAGAGAGAGAGAGAGAGAGATACTAAGAGGAATGTTACAAGGGGATGGCAAGAAGTGTGGAATTTAGATTATAAGGGAAGACATTTATATAAAATCAAAAAGCAGGTAGATACTAAAATGATTGTAAGAGGAAGGAATAGGAAGGAAGAGGGGATAATAGCTAGATTAAGACTGGGTCATTCAGGGCTGAATGGTTCATTGTTTTTAATTGGTGTACATGTTAACGGCTTATGTGAATTTTGTGGTGAGAAAGAAACAATTGAGCATGCAATATATGAATGTATAAAGTATAGTGAGGATAGGAAGGAACTAATAGCATATCTAAAAGATAAAGGTAAGAAGAATAAGGATGTGGGATATTTATTGGGATATGAATTTAATAGTGATAGAACAGGATATAGGATTTTATTTAATTTTTTATATAGCACAGGACTAGATAAAAGAATATAATATAAAAGATGTTCTGTTTCGGTTTGGAGTCTAAGGAGTTCAGTGTGGAGGACGGAGGAGCTGAACACGCAGCGCCAACCGATACCTGGACTCTTGATGGCTTCAGAGTTGAGACAGAATAACTAATATAATAAAAGAAAATCCTGATTGCACAATAGCACAGTAGGTGGCGATATGCGCAAAGATTGCAACTCGCCATAAAACTAAGAAGAAGAA
>NW_015630557.1:114263-141566 GCF_001515625.1 Sinocyclocheilus rhinocerous
AGCAGTTGCAGATGTTGTACAAAATATCACCACTACTCATCTTTGCACCAATAAAACGTAAAAACACTGTTTTTCTACCAAATTATATGTAATATCTAATTATTATATTAATATTTAACTTGCATTGGAAAGGTTTCCGTGACCTCTCGCGAGATCTCGGCAAAAAGTCTCACGATTTATTTCCAGAACATGATGCATGATGGGATACACTAAGCCTCGAATAGCGCTCCGGAGCGGTATTCGAGATAGTGTGGATTTAGTGTGCTTTAAGGGCACTGCGCTTTGCCGTTTTTAAGACCTGGGACAGTCTTGCGCACTTACTTCCTGTCGCACGCACGCGCTCTCAAGTGGCCAAGACCGCAAGTGTGGGTATTTGGACAAAGCTAGAGAGAGACTCCTGCAGAAGAGACTTGGCACATCTAGGACAGGAACTGGAAACAAAACCTGAATCTGTTAGCTTCATTTTGGTGCAAGTCCACATCTGACACAATGGTATCCTTTAAGGTACTATGTTAATATTATGGTACATAAAAATGGTAATCATTCAGAACCATAGTTTATGAAAGTACCATGGCATTACCAACAAATAGCATCACTGCATCATGATGGTGCTTTATATAGGTAAAAATGAAGGGTTTTTATGTTAAAGCTGACCTTCCTCATGTTAAAACATTCATTCCAATGACCAAGACACTTAAAGGGATCGTTTTGTCTCTTTACACATCAATGTATCGTCACGAGCCACAGGGTTTAATTGGGTTTTGTTTGTGTATGTTTTATGACTCTCAAAGCCGTGATTCCCATCCACTTACATTATACGACTGACAGACTGCAACGGTTTGAGTTAAAAATCTCTGTTTGTGTTCTACTGAAGAATCAAAGTCACCTACATCTTGGATGCCCTGGGGGTAAGCAGATAAACATCAAATTTTCATTTTTGGGTGAACTATCCCTTTAAGCCTCTTTAACATTCAACAAATGACCACTGCCGTCATTCATACAGGCATGATACCAGAATCTAAGCACATCTTTAACATGCCCGATAAATGTATAATATACCTGTATTTAAATATCTGTCAGAGCTAGAAATTAAACCATGTACAAAGTACATTAGGACTAGCATTTGTTAACTGGAAAAAACAGTCATACAGCTTGCTTTGTTAGACTAAAATATTATCAACATTGCTTTATATGAAAACAATTTAATACATTTGATTTTAGAATGAGGTTTTAGTCATTTTAATGCTTATTTTTTATCAATAAAAATGATTAAACGTTCATGTTTTTCTTTTACAATTGTACCCAGTATTATTACTCAAGGATCTCATTCAGTTTCAGTGGATCGATACTTCAATTGCTAACGACCTTACAATCTGTTTCAATTCTGCAGTTAGTCTTATCTCATCTGGTTAGCGCGCAAGGACACAGGTGTCATCATACTGCAAGTAAATACTAGTGCTTACCAGTTCGATAAACAGTCACTTTGTGTTCTAAACAAACACGTTTGTTCAAAATATGAAAGTGTTACATTATAAACGAAAAGTGAACACAGTAACGACGTGTTTAGGGGGAGGGTTAGTGGGTTGTGCCGATTCAGCATCACAGGCCTGAGCTCACCATGCCGCCTTGGTCCTCGCCGGTTTTCTCCTCTTGATCACGGGCGACTGATCCCGGCTCGACCTCCTTCTGTTGCGCTTGGCTGCTAATCTCCGAAGTCATCGGCCGCCTTTGGCTCTGCCCCGGCCGGCCACTCTCGACCCCGATCCGCGATCAAACCCCGTGCGCCTCCTCGCCCGATCCGCCACTCCTCTCGCCGGCTGAATGCAACAAGCACTTGCTCTAGCTAGTTACGGTCGGTTTGTCTTACCGTTTCAGAAAATAAACGAAGGATGGAAGAAAAAGGAAGACTCGCTAACACTAACGCTTGCGAATCTATCTCCAGTACGGGTCTACTTCATACTCTAATAAGCCTTAATGGGGATCAGCGAGCGTTTTTGACAGACGGCAGAAATTCACACTCCGCCACCGTCCCGACAGACAATGCGACCACCCCCTCCATCGCGCTCGCTCTTCCCGAGATGGTCCTCACTGCAGAACATAAGATCCAGGGGGCGAGGTTGGATCCAGATCCAACTCCTCCCACCTTACATATACCTAAACCCACCCATCTCCACCCCCTGGATCTTTGTTCTGCAGTGAGGGCTACTGCTCTTCCCTGACAACAGAGCGCAACACGCGCTGCGCCGCATAGCGACAGACTCTGAGCGAAAGTGCAGCCGGGCAACGGCGAACCATGACACAGCGATTAATCCACATCTATTTACAACAGTCCTCCACCCAAACTAATGACAACTCTTTATTATTTTTGTGTCATTTGAGATGCTTATGCTCTTCATTATGATTTAAAAATATAGTATTATAAAAAATTAACTTAAATGATTTTAGCAAATGGCTGCAATATAACAAAGAGTGAAAAATTTAAGGGGGTCTGAATACTTTCCGTACCCACTGTATATATATATGTATATATGTATGTGAGTGTGTGTGTGTACATCATATGTCTAGATAATTGTCTTCAGAAGTCTACACAGAATAAGTTAATTTTAATGAATGTAACACAATGTTCAGGTTTTAAATGTCAACTTTGAATTTTTTTTTCAGCATGGGTGGAAATTTTTACATTTTACAGCAGTCATAATGTTTCTGCTCTCTGTAAAATGGACTAGTAACTGCTTGGGACAATAAATCAAGCTATTCCTTTTATTGTTTTGACATGAAAATACTAGTAATGAAATGCATATACTTGTACATTTTTTGAAAAACAAGAACATTTTCTTTAGCCAATTTCAGATGTAAATATTCATGTTCAAAATATTTGCTGTATTGAAAAAAATCAATGACAAATGTTTGCCAAAGTAAATCTCCTTCAAAGACATGAATCCCAGTGGTGGGAGGCTTTGTGGATACAACCACAGGCCATGCCCAAAGCTTCATTTGTTCACTAAACATGAGAATGAAAACATGGAACAGAAAAATTGATTAGTTGTTTGATGCAGGAGATGTGAACATATTGACATCTGAGCTGTGGTTCTCCATTTCAAGGGTTTAGAATGGCTCCATCTGAAAGGTAAATGATCAGGACCTCCCCAGAATTTTCTGCCATGCTGCTTGGAACTGTTTTTAGGCTTTGGTGGTGCCAGACTGTGATGCCTGTTGGCTGTGCAGCTGCTGAAGCTTCATATTCATGACTTCCACAACAGCTGTTAGGAGGCAAATTAAACTCTTATTTAATGCATTTACGATTTGTGCACAATTTTTTTTTTTTTTTTTTGTGAAATCACCTTGTTTCATAGCATGTTTTTCTTGAAGGGCAGGCTGAATTTTCTCAATTTGTTTTGTAAGGAAGTCGATTTTGCGCTTAAAGAACTCTTTGCCATTCTCTACTTTCTGAAAAGATAAAAAGCAGTGAGATTTCTTTGGTAGTGTTTTAAAACCTAAAAAAAAAAATATTATACAGATGGGCAAAATCTTGGCTCACCTTCTCCACAAAATAACCTGTTCCAACATCCACTAAGACATGATCCACATCGTTCAGTTTTCCAGGCACATACATCTGCAATAAAGCAGTTAAGGGAACAACTTATCCGTGATTAATGCAAATGATTTACATAAACACCAAACTGCCTGTGAGACATTTTAGAGGGTCTGATGGTGGATTGAGACAAAATTAATCTATCAGCACTTATTTATCACTCAGCTGGGCTGTTGAGAGGATACAGAACTGGTGAGAGGTACAAGTAGTTCTTTTCCTGAGGAAAAAAAAAATAGTAAAAAGAAATCAGTGTACAGATTAGATTTAGCTGAAGATGTAACAATGGAATAACTCAATTTATTTAAAATGAGCATCAAATAAACTTCAGCAGTAATACTCACCTTCATTGCTCTTGTTAAGTACATTCAAACTGTCTTTGGCCTCCACATATTTAGTTTGGACAACTTTCAACTGGCCTATGGATGATGACAGGAACTCAGTTTCCTAGAAAACAAATTCCTGTCATTTTATTTGCTACCATGGCTCTGATAAATTGCAGTTTACTAAAGACAAAAATGGAAAAAAGGTTATTCTAATGTGTGCAGATCTGTCCCATCCTAGCAAAATAAAAGTAGTAACAATTCATCTTTAAACATTTTTTTTTCTGAATTTATATTTAAAAAAAATAAAATAAAAATTCTCATATTCTCGTTAAAATATTGTTCAAAGGAAACATTTAAAGAGAAAAGGGTGAAAATGTCATAATTTCCTCAACGTAAGGGAGAATGTTTTGATATAACCGACTGACGGTCATTCCATACTATGCAAATATATGGTGACTGTGTCTTTCATTCCGCATCTCCTTTTGTGTTCAACGGAAAAAAATGTAAGTCACACGGATTGAAAGGACAAGAATGTTAGTGAATAATTACAGAATATTCACATTTGGCTGAAGTATCAGTTTAATGGTGAATTACAGAGCACAAGCAGCGGCACGCGTACAGACAGCATGACAGCCGCTGCGTGCTCTTCACTAATCCATTGACTGATTATATCAGCGTATATTACGGTTCAAAATGAAATGAGGAAATGGTTATATTTATAACACATTTTACCTGATCAAGCTGAGTTTTCAAGCCTTCTAATTGTGGAAGAGACAATTCAGTTAGATTCACCGCCATGTTGACAATAGAATAAGGTGAGGAAAACTTCCGGGTCAACCGGACACAACTTGAATGACTTTTAGCAATGATTTTGTATTACAAAAAATATTACTCAACACAATTTAAAAGAAAAAAAATCAACAGAATAGTAAAATGCAAAAAAGTAATTATTCAAATACTCTTGATGGATTTTTGTCTTTACTAATGTTAGTTAAAAGATTGGATTTACCCTGTAGCATCATACAATTCAACAAGAATTTTATTTTTATGCGCATGCCAGTTTGCCAAAATTATATGTAGATTTTACCAACAAAAGCATGTGGGTCTTGAACACACTTATTCACAAAAGCCCAAAACGTAAAAACAGGTTAATCAAAGAAACCAAAATCACTAACTGAAAAAGGCAAATTAAACTCATTTAAAATCTTATTGCGTTCCAGTTAATAATTTTACTTTCCTCAGATCCATCATTAAGCCTGCCCCTGCACACATATCAGACAAACATCCAAGGAACGTTAGAAATTTAGATCCCCCATGTCCTCTGAAACCACTGTCCTTGACATTCTGAAGACACAGGCTTCATTGTTTATGACCCTTGCTGCTAGAGCAGCCTGTCAGTTTATCTATTATTGTTAACCTATTCGTGTTGTTTTTCCCCATATGTGCCCTTTAATTCTTACATGTAGTTCCCTCATTCCTGCTATACCATATCAAGTTGAAATAACCACCACTGTGAAAAACAGGCTATAAAATCATTTTATTTTAAAGCAGTTTGGCATTTGATATAACTTAAAGAGGAAATAAAAATGTACAAAAAAGAACTTATACATCAAAAACATGTGACTTCAAATACTTGAGTAAAACATCTTGAGGTTACTAAATCAGCAACTGCAACCACACAACAACACGGCAGAAATTAAATGAGGACTTTAAAATGGCTAAACACTTTGAGTTTGTCAACTAGGCCCAAGTTAGATTTAATCCTAGAGTTCCCAGGTTCATTTTCATATAGGCAGAGCTTATTCTTTGCATTGTAAACAAGCCCTGAGACCTTAAATAACAGATAGTTGCATTTACACATTAAAAATTTACTACATTAGCTGTGAATAATAAAAAAGTTCAAATCGGGGCTAGTGAATATACACAGGCAAACCATAGGCAATGGGTGCAGCACCAATTATATGTTTTAAATGTGTGGCGTTACGTGATTGGGCTAAATGCTGAAGAAGGGAGGAGCCAGAACCAGCAGAGAGCCAGGACTGGAGCAGAGCCAACGTGAACCGATCTAAATCACGATCAGTCACGTCCCACAGGTTACCGAGCACTAGTGGGCTGTTGAAGAGACAAAGAACTATACTTAATGATAAAACAATTCATAAACATCTACACACAATATTTTCGTACATGGATGTGCACTTTACCATCCTGCTGTCAAGTAGCTAAGGATGATTCCTGTTCCTTCCTGGTGGCCAAGGACATTGAGAGCAGCACTACTGCAGCCAAACAAAAGAGCTACTGCCCGCACAGGCCCTTTCAAAACCCTCTGAGCATCCAGAAACCGGGCTCCTGCACCATGTCCTATGTAACTACACAGAGGTACAAATACATATTGTCAGTCTTAAATCACTTTATATTTCATCAATGCTTTATTAAATAAATAATAGCAACTATTTTGCAGTTTCACTCACATGTAAAGGTCTTTGGTGGTCACAGCCTCTTGTAGTTTATCTGGGTCAGGAGCAGTTCCACAAACCCCCTGCCACGCTCGCTCACTGGCCAGTCACAGACAGAGATGACAAATTGGAAACAGGACCAGTTACATAACTGTCCGTCAGTGTGTTAGTGCAGATTTTGTGAACTTACCCAGTAAACCATTCTTTAAAGCGATTCTCGGTGTCAGGTAGGTTTCCATCTGGGTTTAGCACATAGTAAACTTTCTTAGGGTTCACACCACAGGACAGAACACAACTTGAATCCATCTGAGAAAAGACAGACAAACAATTCACATTAAAGAAACAGTTAAACCTAAAAATGAAGAAAAGTTCAGAATAACATGAGGGTGGTTAAATTATGACAGAATTTTGCTTTTAATGGAATTGAATGGGAGACTGCTGAGCTTCAAAAACAAGAAAAAAATTAATTCAAATATGGTTCATAGTGCTTTACTTCAAGTCTTTTGAAGACACACACGAGTATTGTAGGAATGACTAATAATTTTAATAATATTATAGGCCAACACCGAAGTTTGCATCACCCTGGATTGCTCACCAAAACAACAACAGGATTATTCCATTGACTTTTAGGTTACTGCTCTGTGACCAACAAAATTTTATGATTCTTATAGGTTTTCTTCATCATGCTAATTTTCACAACTGAACTACTTTTATCAATTTAAAAAGCCTAAATACCACTACCAGAAGTAAAAAGCTAAAGTTAGGCTACAAACAAACTACGGTCACATGACTTCATATTTACCAAGCACCGAGTCACAAAGCATCTGACAAATCTTACAGTCTTTATTCAAAATCTACAAAATGGAAAGTTTGAGTTAGAATAGTTTGCAAGAGCGCAATTTTCCAAGACACGTAAAAGCTTAAAAAAAAATCCTGAGCTTGTGTTAACCACAGACCTTATTTCAGGCATTGAACCAAAAACAACAAAATGCATGAGTCACTCTCTGTTGTAAACAGACAGCGTCAGCTCACGTGTTCTTGCATCTCTCTTAGTTTGCACATGAGTCCTCACTCTCTGTTGTAAACAAACAGCGTCAGCTTTCGCACAAGTATGTGCCCGTGCTTACGTCATTATGCAACAGAGGATGTTCGCGCTCCAGACAATCATGAACGAGCTGAAAACTGTTTGCCCAGGCTGTGGATTAAAGGTATTAATGTTGTAAATAATGTTAATTTTCTTGAACAGACCAATCGTTTTATTTCATAAGACCTCAATGTATCATCAGGCGCCATCACTAAAAGTCTTCTTTACCATTCTGCTGAAGAAAAAAAGTCACCTACATCTTGGATGGCCTGAGGGTAAATAAATTAACAGGAAATTTTCATTTTTGGGTGAACTATCCCTTTAAATTAACTTCTGCCATAGCTCTCATAGCTCAATTGTGTCCTGCCATGTTCTTGAAAACAAACATCATTGGTTCTCACCAAAAGAAAAAAAAAAACAGCAACACATTGGACATTCTGCAAAATAAGTCCTTAGTGTTCACAGAAGTCAAAGATTTTAAATTATGTGAATGATTGGTGAACTAACTCCAAGAGCTTTACTAAGTAGTAAATATTCTGCACATGTTGTGCTTGTACTGAGTGGCATATACCTCTTTCAGATGACTGTGTCCAAGTACTGCATGTAATGAGGGCATGCGAGTGACAGAACGAGACTTCAGACAAGCAATGTTCTCCCATGGCAACCTCTGCAAGAACTGAGAAACACAAAATGTTCAGCATATGGTTCAAAAAAATCTAGCAGTTTTTGCAGAGCAGATTTATGACAGTGTACCTTGTCTAAGATGAGAACTGTATGTCCCTGTGGCTCCTCCCTTCCTCTCAGTTTAGCCACACCACCCTGCAGAAGCCTCAGGAAGTCCTTGTGCTGCTGACCCATCCCCTCCACAAGGCACTGCAGGTCTGGCAGGGACAGGAGTGGAGATGCTGAGAGAATCACCTTCAGAGAAAAATAAGTATTGAGAAGGTGGGAACATGTGATGATCAAACTAATACAGGTGCAAAAGAGATACCACATACCTTAAGAATGTCCTGTGTGATCTTTGTTCTTTTCAGTGCCTTTTGGAAGCACTTTACCTGAACTTCAAGCTCAGAATCAGAGATCAAAGGCAGGAGTAGAGTTCGCCACACACCTAAAGCCTCTTCCATCTCTTCTAACATTTTCTGATTGACAAACAAAGGCAACATCACATTCAGTATCCAACATCCATCCTTTTACATGAATCATTTTCTAACTGTCAAAGAACTTGTCTCTCACCTCCACACGAACATCCAAAGCCTTTCTTCCTTCCCACCACTGCGATTTCTCAGCCACCGTGCTCACTTCCTTTTGCCCCTTCAATACTCCATCCATTTCTTCCAACAGCACAGCAACAGAGCGCTAAAAATAAAAATAGTTTGTGCAAACATCTCCCCATTTTCTTCTCATTGTGAAAAGATCATTTTAATGTTTTAAACCTGTTGCATTAGGTAATACACCAAAGTAGTGAAAACATCACACAAACATATCTGCACCTTTCTGTCTGCGGTAGGGATTCGAACAGTGATTGGGTTAGAGCCGCGGTCCAGTCGGGTCAGAAGAATAGTGCTGCCGATTTCATCAGGATAGACACCCGTGAGCGAAAGCATGCACACTGTTATTCCTAGAGCAAAAAAACATCCAATTTAAATGGCTGGTTGACTGGCGTTTTAAACCCATGCCAGCATCCTTGGCTATTTTTATGTTGAGTAACAAGCTGAAAGAGTATAAAGGAGCAATTTAAAAACATGTATGATTGGTGAACTATCAGATTTTTTAAATTTGCCTTAAATATAAGCAATATGGATTCAGAGTTGACTATTAATTTTTTTTCGAGAGTGCTTGCAGAGTAATAGAATCTCCTTAAACCAGCACAATTTCATCAATTTTAAATCATTCTGTATCATCCTTACAATTATGCATAATTCATTCAAATGTTTTGTTACCCCTGCATATTTGTCACAAACAGTGCCGTTCATTGGGTCACTTTCAGCACAGTTGTTACCTGCTGGCAGATCTTTCAGCTGCTGTGTGAACTGGTGACAGTGTGTCTGTGGGAACTGTGTTGGGTGCGATGAGGTGAAGGAAAAGATCTGCTCCAGTGCAGAGAGTTTCTGAGACTGTGTTGCCCCAGACGTTTCCTCCAGACTCAGAGCACCAAGACCTTCTGTTACATCATTGCAAGATTTCTTCAGCTTCCTACAGAAATAGACAGAGAGAAGAGGTTCTATTCCTCATGCAAATGCTTTAGGAGACAGGCTGTGACAATTTTTTTGTCAAAATGTCTGCATTTCATACTAATTGACATACCTGAACTGGCTAACCACATGACGGGTCATATGGTGGCGAGTGGACACACCCAGCGACTGTGCATGTAGCATTGCAGTAGTGATGGGATCGGTTTGGCCGAGTGACTGAGCGAGCAGTGAGCAGATGTGGGGAAAAAGAGAGGGAGGTGGGAAGTGATGGAGGAGGAGCCATGAGGAACGCAGGTACGACTGGACCGCCTCTACTGACAGATCAGCTAAATATGAAATAAAACAAATAAATTTATATACATTTATAGTAATCAAGACACTCAACTTTGACAGCCCTAAATAGTACCAAAGTTTAAAAACAATTTTAATTTTTCACAGGAACCCTAACACCCATTCTAAATTAAAAGATTTTTGCTTATGCTCACCAATGCTGCATTTTTGTGGTCAAAAATACAGTAAATACAATAAAATTGTGAAATATTATTACAATTGTGCTGCTTAATATTTTTGTGGAAACCATGATACATTTTTTCAGGATTCTTTGATGACTTGAAGGTTCAAAAGAACAGCGTTTATTTTAAATAGATATCTTTTGTATAATAAATGCATTATAATTATAAATGTCTTTATTGTCACTCTTGATCGATGTAATGCATCCTTGCTGAATAAAAGTATTAAATTTTTTTAAAATCTTCTTTTTACTGACCCCAAGCTTTTAAACTGTAGTGCACACAGTATTACCTAGGGGTGTAGATGCATGTGGCAGGGTTGTGTGAGATCCAGAGCCGTTCTGTCCATTTCTTCTGAGCTCACTGAAACATTCTCGTCCAACATCTGCAGCCAGATCTCTCCTCAAGACCTCACAATCAGCATCTGGGCTGCCTAGAATCACATACACACAATTAATTTAGTCCAACGAGAATTAGTCAAATGAGCAATAATTTTATATCAGTTTTGGTCAACAAACACACCTGTGTCATTTATCTCCGTGTCAGACCCTCTGAGCTCCTCCAGGCTGATATCCAAAACAACCTCATCTTCATCCTCTTTAATCATCCTCATCCTCTCTGGCTCCTCTGTGGCCTCTGAACTTTGACTCTTTTTTGGTCGTCCTCTGCGTGTGCGTGTCTGGGTAGATAAGCCAGTTTCTTCCTCAGAAGAGAGGCAGCTGGTAGAGGGGAGGGCTGTGCTGTTCTTAGTGGTCCGTGTGCGTCGGGGAGGTTCTGGTTCTACAGTGGGGTTCACAACTTTGGCGTCACTAGAAATGGAGTTCAGAGCTGGTTTCGGAGATGTTTTGGCGTTGGAGGCATTCCGCTTTTTCTCAGACTTTTCCACTACAGCAGGAGGTATGGCTTCAGTGTCACTTTCATCACTGAACTCGACCTAAGAGAAAGAACAGATGTAATTAATCAATAATGATTTAAGATATAAAGATATCTTCTACCATCATCTCAGGAGGTGTGAAACCAATGGGTCAAACCTTGAAGCGAGAGCGCTTGGTTCGTTTAGGTGCAGCTGGCACAATCACAGGTTTCTCTTCTGCAGGAGAAGAATCTTTGTAAACTTCAAACCATCCCTTTGGGCCAATTTTTGAATTTGCAATCCCACGATGGCTGGCAGATGGGTGTAATGAGGGTGTAAAGTCGACAGAAATTTCAGGGACCTCATTAGTGAAGTCAAAGGCTCTTAAGTCACCAATGCCAGAGCTAGTGGAGACCGATTTGGGCCGGAATGTCCTTGATGCTTTAGGCGTTTTGAAAACCATGGAAGATTTTGTGATGGTAATTTTAGGCACCAAGTCCTTAGGTTTCTTGGAAACTACAGAGAACTCTTTGGTTTTCCTGCTTTCATGCTCTGCAGATGCACTCTTAACATCTGGGTGGCATGCTGCACCTGCCTCTGGAGGAGTTGTGTCAGAAACGGGGCTCTTGGATCGATGCTTTGATTCGTTTTTGAGTTTTAATTGTGGTTTAACCTTCGGTGGATTCCAGCTCCATACAGAAGAAAACAGTTCTTCTGGTGTACACCGTTTCTTCATGGCCAATGCCAAGCAGCAGGCCACAGCTTTAGCCCCCAGCAGAGCAGTTCTGATGGGCCCAAGCTCTGGTGTCAGTGCCCCTTTGGGCATCACTGCCTCCAATCCTGCCTCTATTTCCTCCCACAGGACTGTAGCCTTCCCTTTGTCCCCTGTTCTCAGAAGCTGAAGCACAGCGCCCAAATGCACTTTGCCTTGTTCTGCCTGGAGCAGCGACAGACATAGTCCAGCTGACTTTTTAGACACAAGAGCTGCCAAACTGCTTTGGAGCTTAGCTGCGACACTACGGCAGCGTTTCCTGGCAGATTGGCGTAGCTGGCAAGAGTGCTCAGGGTCTGTCTGGAGGTCTGCCTGTAACAGTGCCCAGTGGATACTGACTCGAGCCACACTGAGCTCACTGCAGCAGGGACAGGAACAGGTGTCTGTGTGGGTCAGGCAGGAAAGCCCATGCTGGCGTTTGGGCTTCAGAGGGGGAGATGCTCCTTGGCTTCCTAATCTAGACATGGTCTCCACAGGCTCCTTGAGAAGGGCGCGAGAACTGAGGATTCCACTCAGATCATCATCTTTCTCAGGGGCATGACCAGAGGAAGAAGGGGCAGCTGGCCGACCTTTGCGTGGTTTTATTTTTACCTCAGACTTCTGTTGTTTTCCCTGGCCAAAATCTATATGCAGGGGAGATGAATCCAAAATAAATACTTTGTTTTTAAAATCACTGGCTATAAATCTAATTAAATAAATAAATACATTTTTATGAATAATGTTTCACATTTTTTAATTTTATTTGAATAAGTACATTAAAATCAAAATCAATCAATAAAACAAACACATAAATACTACATACACAAATATAACCCTAAAATAATGCTCCCAAACACCTTTCAGGCACCTTCAATATGTAAATCACAAATAATGGCTAGAGAGGGTTCAAGGGGTCTTGACCCGGTAATTCTGGGCTAACCTTTCACAGAGGTGAATCTGAGTGTCTCTAATTACATCTTTACCTGTGCAGAGATCAAGTAAGTTTCTAACTTGCTCCAGATCCAAACTACTAGCTTCATTTGCACCCTTCATCAACTCCAGTTCTGCTTTCAACACCAACAGCTCGGCACAGCTATAAAACAAAATAACATGTGATTACAAATGCGCAAACAATTTGTCTGGCATCCTAGGAGCATATTCAAGCCTACTTGTTGCTTAAAAGAAAAAGCATTAGTTGGTTTTCGTTCAGGGTTTCTGCAGACTTGAACAAGTTAAATTTAAGACTTTTTAAGACCTTTTGTTGTTGCCGCTCAATGTCAGAAACACACGTTTTGATCTGAACTGTCACACGCATTCTGCCTCTCACATTCACAGATATGGAGTATGTACTCACTGGCTGAGTGTCTGCAGTTTGGTGGCCAGTTTGAGAGCCTCTAGACACTGAGCTTTCGCTTCATGAACAGCCCCACTGCTGCTCCTCACGATCACCATCCTTTCAGAGCACACCAGCACCTCACTCAGCAACAGCCACTTAAATACAACACTGTCTCCTACAGAGAGAAAACACACCAAGATGAAAATAACCAAAAATATTTTTAAGTAGTCAAATGTGTTTAGAAATGGTTACAGCTTGTTGTACCTTGATCTACAAAGCGTGTGTCTGTGTTTGGTCCAGGGGCTCCGTAAAACCCATTGCCCAGCAACATCATCACCAGGCTGCACAAAAGCTTTAACCCTTCATATTGAGCCGTGTCTGAAGTCTTCAGACCTACACCACACACAATTCACAAATGTAATCACGCATAGTATAAGGGTAAGTGATGTGACTAATTTTCTGTCCATATTTATCAAGTTGTTTAAAAAATACATTCACTAACATTACAAAGTTTGGGATCAGTAAGGTTTTTTTTTTTTTAAGATATTAACACTTTTATGCAGCAAGGACACATTATAAAAGATTTCAATTTCAAATTAATGGTAGTTCTTTTAAACCTTCAATTCATCAAAGAATTCTGAAAAAAAAATTATTAGCATAAGTGTTTTCAGCACAAGAATAAGAAATATTACTTGAGCACCCAATTATCTGCAATATTACGGTTTTCACTGTATTTTTGATCAAATAAATGCAGCTGTGATGAGCAAGAAAGACTTTTCAAAACATAAAAAATATTTTTGACCCCAAGCAATGTCCAACAGATTAACTCCTGAATTTAAATTAATTCAAGAAACAAGAAAACGTTATATTTCTATTGTTAAAAACTAAGCAACTTTTTCCCCTAGCTCTAATGAAAGTTCATGCAAGATATAACTTATGTTTGTGGTACCTAGGGTTGTGCCGATTGACGATAGTATCGTGTATCGACGATAGTCAGAGATATCGACTATAGTACGTCTTTGTCGACATTCAAGACGATATAAGGCTCATTCTCCTATAAATGTATTTATTATTATTATTAGGCGGCCTATTATAATTCGGCTATTATTATCAAATTGCCCCGCTATTTCACTTCAGCACCACATTTCACACTTGCGCAAATGAGGATTAGAGCCTGTAGCCGGTGAAGGAGTCTCCAACCACAAACACAGACGTACATCGTCTGCTGATATAAGGTATTTCATTGCATTTAACAAGTAATCTGAACGGCATATATATGTACAATATTTTAACCGAGCCCTCACTTACTGAGTTTAATGCCACAGTTATGTTAGAATGCATTTCATTCTTGTTTCTGTGGCGGTGCGTTGGGCTCGTCATGGGGCGTCCTGAGCGCTGTATGACTGATTTATCCGTTCAATTTAACTTTACTCCAAATATATGAACTTACTTGTTTTAAATACTTTTATATTTAACGTGTTCGTTTATGTCCAATATTTACTGTTAAACTGTTGGTCTTTAAAATAAATCTACTTTAGATTTTTTACCATTGAATGCAGTTCTTTTATACTGATAACTTCCGTGCTCTGATATAAGCCCTGATATCTGATTCCGTGCCCCGCCAAACTTGTCACAGGACGTGCGGTCCAGTGATGTATGACTGTTTATCGAATATATATAAAATAGCTGTTTTAAATATTTTTATATTTAAAATGTTAGTTTATCAGTTTGAAAGTATATTATTTCGATTATTGGTGCTTTCATAGGCTCTCTCTCGCACGCCCGCGCGGTTTAAAACACCACATAGTTATTAAATAGCCTATGATAAGTACAGAGAGTCTCTCTTGCCCCCACGCACGCACGATAATATCGTGTATCGGCGATCTCATGGGCTGGCGATATGACTATTTGAAAAATGACCATATCGCCCAACACTAGTGGTACCTAAATGTGTAATGTGTGTATTGGATGAGAGCTGACCATGCTGAGCGATGCTCTGACGTAGCTGTGAGTCCAAAGTCTGTGTGTCCAGACTCAAGTATTCACTGGCTGTCTGCAGTGCTCGTGCCCTGAGCAGGTACCAGCTCTTAGAATGATGCTGAGTGGACTCCTTTATCACCTCCAACAGACAGCTCACACCACGCTCCACCTGAGAAAGAGATCAGTGCTTCTGTGAGCAAGTATGCAAATACAGTGTAAAACATTTCCATAGAGACTAGACCTGGATTAAATTGACTCACTGGTCCACAAATAGTTATAAGAATGAGCATTACCTGTCCTAAAGCGTAGTGTATCTGTGCTTTTTGCAGCGTAGCAAGCATGGATATTACAGATGTGCCCTCAGAGCTCGGGACAGAGGTCAAACTCTGTTCTGCTTTTTCTAACTCCACCTGAAACACGCAGACAAAGTTCTGGTGTAAACAACAAGTTAAGGTATTATAGTACAGAGGTACAGTGTAAAGAATTAATTCACCTGCGCAAGCGGAGGAGAGCCCAGATACAGCAGGATCCTGGCAGAGTGGCAAAAGGCATTCGCACTATTCTGAGCATCACCGAAGCTATGGAAAAGAGCAGCAGCAAGCTGATATCCCTCCAGAGCTTGCAGGTGCTAACAAAGACATATTGTTTATTCAACACGAGTCTCAAATACTTCTCTCTTGGTTATGAGTTTGAGTAAACTGATATTACACAGATCACAGTGAGTTATGTGGGTGTGTAGTCTTACTTTGCCCATAAGTGTGTAGAGGGCAGCCATCAGTGTCATGGAAGAAGCAGTGAGTTTAGGGTCTCTAACTGCAGGCACAGAGCCCTTGAGCAGACTCCGCCACAGAGACAAACATCTGTCCAAAGGCTCACTCAGCTCTGACACACACGTGAAGCAACCACATTAGATTATACCATAAAGCAGTGCTTCTCAAACCTGTTCTGGTTTCTGCATTCTACGTTTGAGTGTATGACTTACTGCTTTGAGCCAGTAGATTGAAGCGTAGTCCATCATAGACTAACTGGCTCTCTTGTGATTTCTGTTTGTCTTCATACTCCAGATCATTAGAGGGAACAGGATCCATACTCCCCTCCATTTTATTCTCCTCCTGCACTGCACGCAATCGCTTCTCTGTGTCCACAGCCTGTGACACACCAAATGAAAGTTTTCCAGTATGTACATTATGGTTCAAATGTTTGGGGTCAGTAAGAACATTTTGTTATGAAAAATAGAATCTGTAGATTCTATCTGTAATGTACACTGCCAAGGCACTGACCTCCTGCAAACTGGTCTCAAGAGTACAGATGTAGCGCCACAGGGAGGCATGTGCCTTCTCATCCTTCAGCCTATCAGCATTCTCTGCTGTCTCTGGCTCCGCCTCCAGCAACCTCAAAGCCTCATGGGTAAAGTCAACTGCTGAGCTGATTACCAAGAAAAAAAAAGTTCTTAAGTGCTCCATATTTTTTCTCTGATTCAAATAAGACAAAAGCATAAAAAGTCTTTAAAATAAATATGATCATGTGATCATGTTTACCCACCAGTCAGTCTGTTGGCTGAAGTCCTGGTAGCACACAACCTGTGCCATCTCACATAGATACGTAGCCCGTCTCAGTGTGTGTGGGGTTTCTTCATGGCAGATATCCAAGAGGTCGCAGAGTGTGTTGTAGCGCTCCTGGGCCGTGTCTCCGTTCTGCTCTTTATACAAACGCAACTCCTCTTCTAACAAACACAACATCACCTCTTCATCCGCTATTGTTTCTCCTAACCCATCCCTCAGAGTCCTAACCAAAAAAAGTCTATTACTACCACATTCAATCACACTTAAACAATAGTACATCGGAAACCCTTTTCGATAGGCTTAGTTTAAGCTACCTAAGACGCGTGTCATCCTCTCCTGCTCGGGCAGCATCAGACTTGGTTTTGACCCACAGCGACACAGGTTCTGTGAGATGATCCAAAATCTGTGTGCCCAAAACCCGAATCCAGCGCACAATCCAGTCTAGAGCCCGCTCCAGCTGACCCCCACGCCGGCTACACTGCACGGTCAGCGTGAAACAGCGGTTGACCTGAAACATCCACATAATACATCAACAGATGACAAGCTTATATTGACATGTACATTTAACTCAATGTACAACTTGAAAATAATCAAAATATTCATAATAAAGCAGACAATACACATATAAGGTCCTTGACTTCAAGGGCCACATGTGTCACAAAATGTCACAATGTCATATTGCTCCTTTTTATTTGCTGTTAAAGGTGGGGTAAGCAATTTCTGGTAGCCAATGTTGACATTTGAAATCACCAAAACAAACACGCCCCTACAACAAAAGGGTCTCGCCCACTGATCTATTATAGATCAGTGGTCTTGCCCCTATTTTGATAGCTCCGCCCCACACATATGTACTCAACCCAGGCAACGATTAGTTCTGTGAAACAAAGCAAAACCAATCTGATCCGATATTTACACGGGTCCTACTTCTTGCCTTAAGCCTTCTTTTGTTCCGCAGACGGTTTCCTCTTTTGTTTTTTTATCCGCCATCTCTATCTTTCTGTCGCTCCGCTCGCTAATGTCCATCCTGTGCACTGAAAGCTCTCTCGTCCACATCATGAGTAGACACGCCCCTTACTGCTGATTGGCTACAAGTTTGTTTTGCTAGTCGGCCCGAATCAGTTTTCTAAAGCGTTTTTGAAAAATCGCCTTTACCCCACCTTTAATCCCCCCAAAAATTAACAAATTACCAGACTAAGCTGCAGTTCTTACCCTATCCACAGGAAGAGAGGGTGGGCAGTCCTTACACAGATCCTGACACACAATCACAGCCAAACCAAAGGCTCCCTCATACAGCTTCCTGTTAAACAGCTCATATACCACATTATTCACTGCACACACTAGGAAAAAGAAAAAGACAAATTAATATAGAATTCAATTTACGTGGACTCACTAGTGAACTTACACAACTGTTCACAACTTTGGGGTCTGTAAGATTATTTTTAAAAGAAATTTATATTTTTATTCAGCAAGGACACAATAAATTTATTGAAAAAAAAAAATTGTACATTGTTACAAAAATGTCTTTCAAATAAATGCTGTTCTTGTAAACTTTCTATTAATCAAAGAATCCTGAAGTATCACAATTTCCACAAAATATGAAGCAGCACAAAAACCTTTGACAAGAAATATTTCTTGAGCACCAAATGGCTCCAAACACAACTCATCCAATAAGATCTCAGCATGCAGACTTCAGGCAGATGTACCTGCTTTAAGTAAGAAATTGTCGTTGTTGAGTGTCCGCAGTTCAGCAAGCATCCGTCCTGCTGTCGCCTGGCAGTACAACAGGACTCTGTCCAGAGCATCGCCTGCAGACACCTTTGGATGCAGAAGTTGAATAAAGGACATGAATGTGAAACATCTAGCTAATCATAAAACTTGATCATGGTCTCAAGACATAGCTTACTACCTGAGATGCATGAAGACTATCATACGTGCTAATGAAGCCCTGGTAAAAACTGAAACAAAGCGAGTACTGCACCTGCTGTGAAAATGAGTCCTGGAACACAAACACAAGCCTTTAAAAAATTCATATTCCAAACACGTATTTATGAGTACCAGCAAATTATTATATAATCTTACTTTATGTTGTGTGAGCAGAAGTTCCTGATATTCTTCCAAAAATGAAAAGCAAGCCAGCAATGTAGTTACGTCCATCTCTTTACACTGGCCGGCTTCCAATGCCCAAACCACCAACTGACAAGCCTCTAATAAGGCATGAGACTCTGCAGCCGACATGACACGAGGCAGCCCTCTGAGGGAACGTGCACATTCAGTGAAAGCCTTACTGCATTCACCTCCCAAGCTTAATGCAGACTGCAGCTGCACTGCGCGATCTGCAAGGCTCAAAGCCAAACGCAGACCCACGTGACCATCAACGCCGTCCAGAGCACCACGCAACAATCCAACAGCCTCGGCTGAAAACCGACTCTTGCAGAGCAGTTTACAAACCTTAAACACCACCTCACACTGCACTGCTAGCGAGAGACACGTCAGTGCAGAGTCTTGCGGATTGATTAAAGGGCCGAAGAACAGTTCTCGTAATTCAGAGGACAGAAAACTCACATCATCATGAGTAAAACTCCCACACGATCTTTCATACTCTACTACCACTTCCTCTACGAACAGAGGAACTTTAGATGGGAAAGAGGCTGAGCTGGACCCTTGTTCTAGGAGTCTGAAAGTTAAAGCTTGCAGCTGACAGTGAAGTCTCTCCCGTGGAAGGAGGGTGGAGCCACTCGCTCTGTTGGACAGGAGACTGTTCCACAGCACTGCGAAGCAATTCCGCACTAGAACATGGAAGTCATCCATCTGTTGACAAAACAAAAAATATGAAGTTTACAGAAAGCATCTTGAAATATGGATACGCTTTATTATATTCGAAAGGAATCTGTCTCCAGGGTTCCCACACTTTTTGACCAATGAACTTTCATGATTTTTACCAGATTACTTGATATTTAAAATTAAATAGAGATTTAATTTTAAATTAATTTACCAGAGTTAATTCATTTTAAATGAATTTACCAGAGTTATCATCATTAACTACAATTTACTAAAATTTAAATATTAGAAACATTTTTGTTCATTTAAATAAAGCTGAAGTAAAATCAACTTTAAATACAAGATGAAAATTAGAAAGAAAATAAGAAATGTTGTCTTTAAAATTAGAAATGTTGCCTTGGCACATAACTGAAATAAGTTTAGGTTGAAGCAATAAAATTAACTGGAAATAAATATAATTAACTAAAATTAAAAATTGAAACTTGAATAGTAATATTTAAAAAAGACAACTAATAAAAATGACCAAAGAATATAACAAAATTGCTAAAAAAAAAAATTTACATTTTTTTTTTAAAATACAAAAAACAAAAAAGGCTAATTCAAAATATTAATAAAAACTATAATGGAATATAAATAGGAAAATAACACTAGTCATCATGACCATGTGAAATCTGACATCTCAAGCATACTGTACCTCTGCAGACAAACGCTTTAGTCTTCTATACATAAGATGACCCAATCGACAAGCAGGGCCGTGAGCTCCAAGGCTTGTGACTTTCTGTAGGATGTGGAACACTATTTTCTCTAGATAAAATGGGTTGCTCTGTATTCCAGACTCTTTGAGCGATTCAAACCCTTGGACGGACAGTTCCACCAACTCCACTATCTGCTCCTGATGGGCAGGGTCCAAAGACCCACTTCCCAGTCCCTGGTTGCAAGCCCGGATGATACGATCGCACATTGTGCGACCATATGGACCAAAGCCATCATCCACATGTTTCTGCAGCAAAAGAAAATAAGAAAAGCTCCAGTAGTATGCATCATACATGAAATAAACCCAGATTTTAGCTTACTGGAAACTGTTCTCAATCTCACATGTACATAGAAATCAATGTTTACCTTCAGCTCGTCGTGAAGAACTACAGTGTCCTTTACACAAGATAACTGTTGGACATACTCCTCTGTTCTCAAGCACTTCATTATCACTGTTTTGACTGCAAACAAACTACTTGTAAATGACAAGCCATTCAGATATTAGACGATTTAGTAACATGACACATATATATATATATATATATATATATATACACACCAACATATCCAAGCAAAATACGCAATTATGTAATACAAGTTTGAACATTCAAGGACTGAATGACAATTTATCTACTCTTGAGTTAACGTTACTGCATTAAAAGTATATTTCATGATCATCAGCTATACTGTCTTGTACACTTTGACATTTAGTTGCAAACTAGCATGTTAACTAGCTAACTTAGGCCAGCGTTAATCCACAATCAGTGTAAACAAATCAAACAAACCTGTTAGCCTGCCACCACCATGCCAGGTTAAACGGTCAAATATGGAGGAACGGCGACACTATTTGAGTGTTGTGAATTGCGTTCATGTATCTTTAATAAATGTGGGTAAATAAAGGTAAAATTAGTTATTTCCACTCGCGCTTCGCCGTTATTTTGGATGACAGCAGCGGAACGCGAAATGAAGCCGCCCACTTGTTTAAAATACCGCAAAGCCTATCGGGAAACTGCAGCGTCCCGGAAGTGGAAATTATTTACCATGGGTACTGTAGTTTTTAGAATTTTTATGCTTTCCTTAGTTGTGACACATGTAAGTAACAGTCATTCAGAAATAGAAACGGACATTAGAGTGTGACCTGCTAATTGAACTGAAATGAAAAGATAAAAGAATACGTAAAACAATTTGTATGTTTTTTTTTATTTTTATGGCTCTTTTATTATTGAAGTAAAAGTAAAACAATTACACTATTATGGAATAAAGCTGTTCAGGTCATACTTCAGACATAACTTGAAGTCACTGTTTTAAAAAAAAATAATGTAAGCTGTGAAGCTGCAAAAACACATCATTGTGGTTTTTATTTAGCAATGCAGCTGCTTCAAAATTCACAAACATCAAATAATGTTAAACATTTTATTTTACTCAAAAAATTACATTCTTTAGAAACCCATGGCCTGAAAATGCTAATTGTCTTAGGTAGAGTTGTTCAGTTTATCAAACAGAAAAGCTCTATTTATTTAGGCCTATAGGTGAAAAAAAGGCTTTGTGTTGAGCATATATATTAATATGCATAAAATACATCACAATATTTACAACAATCATGCAATGCTGTATTTAAATGTTTTTATTGCTAGCTTAAAATGTAAGATGTACGTAAAAAAAAACAAAAACAAGATATTACAACAGCAAACTCCCTGGATCCTCTCTTTAAATTAAAGGGGTGGTTGATTATGATTTCACTTTTTTAACTTTAGTTTTGTAATGTTGCTGTTAGAGCATAAACAATGTCAAAGTTACAACACTCAAAGTTCAACACAAAGGGAGATATTTTCTTTTTAAAAATTTGCTGTTTAAGGACTACAAAAAAAGGCTGTATAGGGACTACAACGAGCTTCTTCCCGGGTTTGTGACATCACTAACCCCGATGTTTACATAAATCCTGTCCCCGGGAACATGCAACTACCCCTAATGATAAGGGGGCATGACATTTCCGGACAAAGTGCATTAGGCGGTTAGTGAATCACAACACACTGGGCCAGCTAACCAATCTGAGCCCAATTGCGTATTTCTGAGGGAGGGGCTTCATAGAACCAGGAACTCAACAGACCGTTTTGACGAGAACGGAAACAGCGGTGTAGAATAAAGGTAAAATATGTGAAAATAATGAGCACGTCCCACTGCACCCCATAAACACAATCAAGCCTTCGAAAAAAGCTGATCAACCACCCCTTTAAATAATCTGCTCAGAATGTTCCTTTTCGTTTTCGTCGTGTTTCATATGCAAAGGGTTATACACCGTTGTCGTGGCACCTTTGAAAAGAGGGTTCTGGACCTGTACAGAACAAAGAAACATTTGATTGTTACATGGTCAGTCTGTGAATTCTTTAATATCACACTGAAACACTTAAACAATATGTTGTCTACACAGGTTATAAATTGCTCTACATTTAAAGCCTACAAAGCTAAATCTGTTTAAGTGGTTAATAACACAGAATGTCTTTGCGTGTACATCACCTCTTTCCATTCAGTCTGTTTCTGTGCTTTGACAAAGTTCTGGTACTCTCTAATGTCATACAGTTCCAGTAGGCAACGGTAAATAATGATTATTATAAAGCCAATTAAAATTATGCCTGACACAGAGATGCCAATTATAAGTGTCGTCTTATCAACAGAACCTACAGAGACAAAAAGAACAAACATTTAACATTCACAGTTACATCCATTCTGTGTCATATACGAGTTCAAGAGTGTGCTTATTTTACGGTCCTGTCAAATGAAATTAAATTCGATTTTAATACTTACGAGGCAGGTCTGCATACTGAAGTACAATTTTGCCATCATCACCAAGTTTCACATCGTACGAAATGGTGTCTTGATATGTGCAATGCAGCTCATGAGTTCCTTCAAGACGAGATACTGTAGCATTCAAACATCTTATAGCACAGACATTGGTATCAGGACTACCAACTACCTCGTGACAAGCCACACAGTCCCTATAAACACATTAACACAAAGACACATTTGTCAGACACTTTTACCCAAAGTGAATTTGCATTTTTAGTACATTGCATTCAAGGTGTTTTATCAGTTCATGCATTCCACGGGAATCGAACCCATGACCTTGGTGTTGCTAGCAGTGTTATTTAAGTATAATTGAGTTATTATTATAGTTTTTAGTAATATTTTGAATTATTTTTTTGTTTTATATTTTCAGTTTTTTTAATATATCTATTAAGTTTTTATTCGTTTTGATTTCAGTATTACTTCAGTTATTTTAACACATCAAGTTTAACGGAATGAAAATGAAAAATGTTGCCTTGGCTACTAGCTGAAATGAACTATATACTTTTTTGTTTGTTTCGTAAATTAGGTAGCTGGAATAAACCTCACAATGATTCACAATTCAAAAGTCTTGCTACCCAGCACTATTATCATTATAAAGCATATGAACAATAGAAAAAAAACCAGGAAGAGAAAACTAAAATTGTGGTTTCAAGAAGAAACAAACCCACACACAAATGCACAGCACACCTCACTAAAAATAATCTCAGATCACAGGAAGAGACAGATACTCACTTCAACAGCATGCAATCATTAATGAATGCAGAGCAGTGCTCTCCCTTGAAGCCTGGGTTACACTGACAACGGTTGCAAGTGCATTTGCCTTGACCGCTGCAAAGCCGTTTGTCATTGATACACTTGTCTTGGCTAGGCGAGCACTCGCATGAAGACCCCGTGTAGTTATTAGAACAGATACATTTTCCACACATACATCTGCCTTTACCTATGACGAACATACAGAGGAGTAGATATTGAGTTTTGAATCTAAAACTCAAAAAAAGAAAGAAAGAAATAGCTAAATTTTTGTGCCAATCCACTGTACTTACCATTACAGAGAAAGCCATTATGGTATTCACAACTATTGTCATCCCATTCGCAGAATTTCCCACTGAACTGGCCTTGACACACACACTTGCCACACTCACAGGTGCCGTGTCCACTGCAAACCAGCGAGCTGTTGTCAGGCCGACAGGATGCCAGCATGTTGGCAATAGAGTCCGCATCACTCTGTTGCACACACTCACAGCGCTGACCCAAATACCCTTCATCACAGCTAACACACACAATACACACACAGTTTATAAATTAAAAATTGTAAACTGGTAAGACACAGTATTATATGTAAATATTTAAAGCTGTTAAATCAAATAAGGTGTTCATTTAAAAGAGCTTTTTAAATAAATCTACATGGTGATCACATTCACATCACATATCAATCATTCATTTAAAAGAGTTTTTTTTTAAAATCAACATGGTGATCACATCACATGGCCTATCATTCATTTAAAAAATCAACATGGTGATCACATCCCATGTCATTCCGGACCCATAATATTTTCTTTCTTGCGAAACACAAAAGTTGATTTATACTGCCCAACCTACAAAAAAGCACCACAGAAGTATCATAAAAGTAGTCTTTTGAAGCTTTTTTGTGAGTATCACACTAAACTTCAAGTTGCTAGTACTTGAAAATTTCATGTTTGAAATATTGACACCAAATCCCATTGCTTCTCCTGTGTCATGTGACTGATCAAGACATATGTGTGACAAGTGTGACTGGAAATGTGACTGGATTTTAAGACCTAATGATTACTGTAATAGCAAATTAGATTCATTGTGCTTTTCTGTCTTTTTTGCAGCTTGGTAGTATAAATATTGTTGATAAAAATAGCATTTCAGCTAACTCGGGTACATTTACATTTATATCAATGTATTTTCAAATTCAAAGACCCTCTAATCAGGGTATCTTCCTAGAGTCTGTCAGCTGATGTAGTTCCCTGCTGAGACGCTTGGGGGATGTACCTGCACATGCCGCATGAGAGAATTCCTGAACTGTTACAGTGTTTGGAAGCCTTCTCTGGAACACCACAGTCACAGTGACACTCCGTATCCACTGTGATCTTCACCTCCTCACTGATACCTTGCATTTTGATCCGAAATGTCTGCGGCTCCTTCAGACATGCAGACGCATTCAAACGTACTTTGAAAGTAATCTATAAAATCAATGAATCAAAAAAACAAAACAAAACTCCATTAGTCTTATGAGATACACCAACAAATGTTTCCTGGTTGCTGATAATTCAGATGAAACCACTGAAGGTGGTGCTTACCTTCTCATGCTTGATACCTTGACACTCTCCTTTCTCCTTCCATTCAATATCTGCCTGATTCCCCTTACATGAAGACCCGTAGGACACGTCCAATTCTTTTGGAGCTCCCTCCTGCTCTAACACCAGCGTGGACGACAAATTCTGGCCCACATAAACATGTATTTTCAGTATATGTATAACAATATACAGTGATAAATGAATTATAAAAGCAAAAACATAAAGGTCTATGGCAAAAGTGTATCATTTGAACCCTAATTTAATCCTTAAAATTTGCCATATGTAATAAAGTTTTTCAATAAGTTGGCAAAAAGAAACAAATAAATAAATAAATATAATGTGGCTTTCTGGAATACTTGATTCTAAACGGTCAAATGATTCATTTTGTGGTCCAATATTTTTGCATAATGATCACTAAACTATATAATTGATTATATCCTCCTGGCAAGCAATTTCTTACACTGTGCTAGTTTATTGTCTCTCATATGATCACAATAAGATAATTTAAACTTTAATCATTTAATTTATGGTGATTATTTATTTGGTATATACAGTGGGTATAGAAAAGAATCACCCCCCTTTAAAATAATCACATTTTGTTGCTTTGCAGCTTGAAATGAAGATGGACAGTTTTTGTTTTATCCAGCTGTATTTTACTCAGTTCAACTTATAACATCCAAGTTAAAGATATAACAACAACATGTCAGAAAAAAAAATTTAAATAAAAAAAACAGAATCACTGAGTTGGATAAAGGATCACCCCCCTCCTAAAAATGACTTGTAAACTCCATCAGGAGTAGCTAATCACCTCAAAAGCACATAAAGCCATTTGACTTTCAGCTGTGATCAGCTGTGGTCATTTTGATGAAAAGACCTTTCCTGGAGAATATCAGTCCTTGGTAGTGCAACTGAAGCAGACAATCAACTATGGGTGGCAAGGCACTGTCAAAAGATCTCCGGGATAAAGTTGTGGACAGGCACAAGTCAGGAGATGGATACAAAAAAAAAAAAATGTCAAAAGCTTTAACAATGCCTAGAAGCACAGTGATGCCTATTATTACGAAGTGGAAGGTATTGGGTACAACACAGACCCTCCCTGGATCAAAACGTCGCTCCAAACTGGATGAAAGAGCCAGGAGGAAACTACTCAGAGAGGCAGCCAAGAGGAGATGGTCCTCACTGCATAACACAAGATCCTAGGGGCGTGGTTGGATCCAGATCCAACTCCTCCCACCTTACACATACCTAAACCAT
The DNA here is from genome assembly GCF_001515625.1 of Sinocyclocheilus rhinocerous. NCBI lineage: Eukaryota > Metazoa > Chordata > Actinopteri > Cypriniformes > Cyprinidae > Sinocyclocheilus > Sinocyclocheilus rhinocerous. The sequence goes on from NW_015630557.1 coordinate 140,855, forward strand.
GGGAGGGTTGCAAGAAAAAAACCACTCCTCAAGAAAGGCCACATGCAGTCAGCCTGAGCTTTGCCAAAACGCATCTTGAAGATTCTGAGGCAGATGAGACTAAAATTTAATTTTGGCCTCAACACCAAACGATTTGTCTGGCAGAAATCCAATACAGCTCACCATCCAAATAACACAATTTCTACAGTAAAGCATGGAGGTGGTAATATCCTGTTATGGGGTGTTTCTCTGCAGCAGGGACTGGAGCACTTGTCAGGATTGAAGGAAAAATGGACGGGACAAAATACCATCAAATTCTTGAGGAAAATCTGCTGCCCTCTGCCCGAAAGTTGTCAATGGGAAGAAGGTTTACCTTTCAACATGACAACAACCCAAAGCACACAGCAAAATTGACCACACAGTGGTTGAAGGAGAAAAAGGTGAATGTCCTTGCATGACCTAGTCAAAGCCTAGACTTAAACCCCATTGAAAATCTGTGGAATGACTTGAAGACAGTCCACAAACGGTCACCATCAAATTGAACTGAACTTGAGCAGTTCTGCAGGTGCAAAGTTAGTAGAGACATATCCTAACAGACTAAAGGCTGTAAATAAAGCAAAAGGTTGTTCAACAAAAATTTTTTTGACATGACATGTTGGTGTTATATCTTTCACTTGGATGTTACAAGTTGCATTGAGTAAATAAAGCTGGATAATAATAACAACTGGGGGGG